>NC_048302.1:58335819-58531309 GCF_013100865.1 Trachemys scripta elegans | reverse complement strand
GCTCGGCTCTTAAACAGAGCCGAAGAGTCAGGGGAGGAGCAGAGCCGCTGCGGCCGGAGGCTCTGCTCCTCCCCTGACTCTTCGGCTCTGTTTAAGAGCCGAGCTGCCTGAGCGCTACCAGCTTTGGGCAGCCCCCATGCCTCCGGACCCTGCGCCGCCGGAGCCCGGGAGGGGAAGTGCCCAGCCGGCGGCTGGGGTCCGGAGGCAAGGGGGCTGCCCGAAGCCCATAGTGCTCGGGCAGCTCGGCTCTTAAACAGAGCCGAAGAGTCAGGGGAGGAGCAGAGCAGCCGCGGGAGGGGAAGTGCCCGGCCAGCACTTTCCCGGACATGTTCGGCTTTTTGGCAATTCTCCCCGGACGGGGGTTTGATTGCCGAAAAGCCGGACATGTCCGGGAAAAAGCGGACGTATGATAACCCTAACATACCACAATACTTGGCTACAAGTCACAAAGAAGTCATTTAGTCAGAATGCCCCAGGTATCCCAGACTTCCTCTTTCAAACTTTAATTTTTAAATCACTACACTTCATCGGGGAAATGCTGGCTTCTTTATAAAAAAAAAAAAAAAAAAAAAACCTTCTCTTCCTCTTTATACTATATTAGAAGATAAAATTGCTTCAAACTATTAAGAGATGATCTGATTCCCATGAAGATGGAATCATTTCAAAAGATTTTTCTTTGCTGCAGACAATACATATGGATTTTATCCACTCGAAACAGAGTGGAAAGGAAACTAACCATCTAAGTTTTAAAGCAGGCAAATTTCCAGTCTATAAGGAGAACCAATTAAATATTGACCAGGATGTAAATTCAAACCCTCACGTTTCTCCATTGCTTCTTAGTTTAAAGTCTGTCTACACAGGTGTAACGTATTTTGCAAAGAGATCCATCCAGGTGACCCTTTGCAACCATGACAGGTCCCATTGTAATCAACAGGACTCCTTACAGATCGCTTTGCAGAATGGGGTGTGTACATATACACACATATTTGTATATGTACATGGACATGTGGCCACACACCCATTTTCCTGTGCAATATAGTATAGTATGTATTAATATGACAGTTTTAGCCTTGAATTATATTATACCATACAATAACCTGCATACTGTATTATACAAAACCTAAAGAGAGACTAAAACGCAGAAATGAAAGCATTTCCAGTTTCAACATGGTGTAATAAAACTTGTGATTGTCCGAGGATGCAGCACACACCTTGGAGATATATTAACATTCTTTTTCTTGTTTTTTCTAGATGTTCTATTTCTATTCCAACTTATATTTGATAAATTGCCTTCTCTTTTCTCCTGAGATCTCTTCTTCCTGTAAGCCTCTTCTTGCTGAAAAGGTAAAAACATGAACTAGTGAGATGTCTATTATCAATGAAGTAACCTTGGTAAATTCAGGTCAGTGGTTTTATCTAAGCAAAGTACATTCACAAAATGACTCTTTTAGAATTACTGGAAGATTTAGTGCCACTTTCCAAGATCACCACTTAATCTACCTACCCAAGATTCAGACCTTCATATCACCTGTAAATGTTGAGAGAGAAAAGTTTCTGAATCTCCAATGTGCTAGCATTTCCCCCCTTTCCTTCCCTGCCCCTGAGCAAAGTTGGGAGTGCAGATGACGACAGGGGAAATGGTATATACAATTCTTAATGGACTAAAAACTAGAAACATCTCCTTGATTTGTGATCAGCTTGTGGGAGAGTTCAGCAGCAATAAATTCTCTCTTCCCTCAGCTATTGGTGGTGTTCCCTTTGTTTATCTGAAATACTGTTGAAGAAATAATGGGGATAAGTAAAACAGAAAATATTAGGAAATTTAAGTTTTAATTTATATTGGACTTAAAACAAAATGGACTTAAAACAAAATAGACCATCCCCAGAAACACATGAAAAGCCACAGAACATGGCCAAAAGCCACTTATAACTGCATTAACATTTTCTCAAAACAAGAGTAGGATCCAGCAAATGTTTTCAATATGTGCTCCAGAAGTACAACATGTAATTTATTATTAAAGCGTTTCATGAAGGCATTAGATAGAGCAGGGGGCAGAATCAGAAAGGTTCTATCAGTGAATTTAGGAAGCCACTTAAACTCTCTGTAATGTAAATACAATACTTGTAAAGCTCTTGAAATCTTTGAACAGAAGATGCTATCTTGTAGGTTCCTGGTGATTATTACTATTTAACAATTTGTGTAAATGAATTCATCTTTTGTCATGCTCAAATTCAGTTCCTGGCACAGAGGTTAGAGTCATAGGTTCCAAGGCCAGAAGGGAACATTGGGATCATCTAGTTGGACCTCGTGTATAACAGGCCATAGAACTTCCCCAAAATAACCAGAGTGAAAGGGGGAAGGATGATCCTTGTTTGCAAGATAGCTCTCCAACAAGGGTTGGAGGAGGGAACTCCCGCAACACACTGCTGACAGTGTTGCTGACACTTGGTGTTAGATTTAAGTCAGACTGTGTAAGTGTGTGCTTGTGCCTGCACTAATATTAATTGCATGGAAACAAATGTGTTTGTGATATAGCCCACATTACATATAAAGCCTACTTGGGAACTTCACCAAAACATCTTTTATCACTTTATAATCCAGTTTTAATACATAAAACTAGGACACAGAGAGTATCACAACCTGGGGGTTCTACTCATTCATCAGATGATCAGTATGTGATTTTAGGATTTATTCTTTACAGAATGTTTCTCTCTCTCTTTTAGTTTAGGCATTTTAAATATGAAATGGAGAAGGATCATATAATACAAACCTCAACTGAAGCAAGTTCCTGTTTTCCACAGCATGGTGTATCCTCCTTAGGTCCTTTACTAATCTTTTTCTCAGTGGAAGGCTTTGTGTTAATCTGCTTTTTCAAAGTCTCACAGTTTTCTATTTCATTCCTGAGAGGCACTTGCTGGTTATTCCCTGGAGTGAAACAATACAAACAGTGTAACTTTGGGAAGACCATGAGGCTCCCATTCCCTTCCCCGGTCACACCACCTTGACCAACATTTTCAAACTTGGATGCTTCGCAAAACACTATGATTATCAATCATTTTGTTTTGCTGCTTATCCCAAAAAACCAAAAATCCAAAAGTTAACATTGCTGTGTAACACTTCTAAAACCAACTGCAAGAGGCAGTTTTATATATAGCAGTACTAATATACACTTCCCTTATATACCCACCCTGTTATAATCACCCTACGTCAGTTGGTTCTTTAGTCCCTATGTACAGTTAGGACCACGCTGGGGGCACACTCAGCTAAAACGCTCAACCAGGCTCTCATCATCTTACATCTCAATTGCTACAACATCCTTTTCTCTGGCTTTAATAAATGCAATCTAGCCTCATCATATTTATTCAGAATGCTGCTGCAAACATCATTCTTAGTCCTCTTTTTACATCCCTCCACTGGCTCCCTTTTCTCTAGCACATCAAACATAAGCTACTTGTTTTACTTTCAAGGCTCTTCGTGGCCTATCCCCACCCAATCTACCATCTCTCATTCACCATTGAGATGTCAGCTTCCACCGCCCATTGCCCCATCAGGCCAGCCTCCATAGACAACCTATTTACATTTTCAAACAAGCACATTGGTGCTTTCTCCCTTGCTGCCCCCTCCCCACAAAGCTAACATCTTGTCTACATGGGGAGTTACTCTGGAAAGGCTATGACTGATTAGCTCCATTTGTGGATGCTCTTATTCTAGAATGAGAATGCCTTATTCCAAATTATCTTAATCCATTTCTAACATGGATTAAGACAGTTCAGAATAATGCACTCTCATTCTGGAATAAGAGCGTCCACACATGGAGTTAATCTGAAATAGTAAATCTGCTTTAAATTCACATTCTGCCTTATTCCAGATTAACTTTCATATGTAGACAAGCCCTTATTCACTATCTTCCTTCAAAACCCTCCTTAAAACTCCCTCTGCTGTGATGCCTACAAAAAACTTGTCCATGGTTAGGCTGCTAGTGGGCTGAGATCACAGCCCATCATGCTGCCAATGTTGCCATTGCTTCCTTATGCTCCCGTCTATTTGTTGTTATCCGTATGTTGTGAAGAAGTGAGGTTCTGACCCACGAAAGCTTATGCTCCCAGTACTTCTGTTACTCTCAAAGGTGTCACAGGACCCTCTGTTGCTTCATACATAGATTGTAAGCTTTTTGAGACAGGGATCGTCTTTTGTTCTGTGTTTGTACAGCAGCTAGCACAATGGGATTCTGGGTCATGATTGGGGTTCCTAGGTGATATGGCAATACAAATAGCAAATAAAAACAACAGCTACAAGGATGCACTTGGGCAAGGATTTTTGGTTGTGGAACTCTCACCTAGAAGTTAGCCAAGTTTCCCTCTCTGGCTGCTTTTAGGTAACTTAAGGTCCATTTATTCTGTTTGACCTATCATCAGGCTGGGTGGATCTTTTATTTTTAATGTTAGCGTTCTGCACTGATATTATTGTACAATATTTAACTGCATTATAAATGCACTGAATTCTTCAGCTGCAAAATATTAAGAAATACAGACATTTGAGATTACCCTGCAACCTAATGACAAGGCTTTTGGCTGCACTGCACATGGCACGCATAAGGAACAGGAGTACTAAGGTCATGACTATACCACAGATCAAACCGCAGTGCTGATCTTTGGTGGGAAGGGTACGCCTGTCCCAATCTCATTCTTCTGTGCTCCTTATTAGCCAGTTTACTAGTAGTGCCTGCAGCCTCTGAGGAAGTTAACCCTCCCTCCTCTGTGAATGGCAGCATCACAGTGGCAGTGGCATGGATGAACATGGAGGGGATAGGGAAGAGTGAAGAACCATCACAAAACAAAGCAATGAGCAAGATCAGAGACCAGAGCTAAAAAAAACGTTACTAGTCTTCTAAAAAATGTGTCACTGCTTTCCAAGATGTAACACACAGAGTAAAGTGTTTCCTGAAGACTTCCTGGTGCCACAAATATTCTCTATAATTAACAGTTATTCATGTTTCATATTGGTATGATTCAGATTTAATTTATAGTCCCAAACCATCTACAAATTAAACCACAGAACTTTAGACAGCCAGCAAACCCAGAAAATGCCAGGAGTCAAGAAATAATTGAGACAACGCTTGTTTGTTTCATTGTTTGCTCATTTTGTTCTTAAAATTTTGATAATTAAGCAATCATGAGAACTCTGGAAATGTTCTATGAAGGAGTTATATTCCAAACAGCAGATTTTAAAAGACTCAGAGCTGGTAAGTAAGAAGGAAAATCTGGGAAGAAAATCTAAGGGAAAAAGGAGTTCCGGAGAGAAGTTTCTCAAAGAAACAATATCAAAGGTGCAACAGCTGACTATCCCAATGTGAAGGAAAGATAGGATCAATAGTAGAAGTCCAATATGGCTCCATCAGGAGCTCTTTCATGACCATAAAATCAAAAAGGAATTCTACAAAAATACAAATTGCTAAGGCTGAATACAAAACAATAGCACAAGCATGTAGGGACAAAATGAGAAAGACCAAGGGACAAAATAAGTTACATCTAGCAAGGGACATGAAAGGAAATAAGTTTTATAAATATATAAGAGAAAGACAAAGGGAAATGTAGGTCCTCTACTTAGTGGGGAAGGAGAGCTAATAACGGGTGACATCAAGAAGGCTGCGGTGCTTAATGCCTGTTTTGCTTCATTATTCACTAAAAAGGTAAACTGTGACCAGATATAATTAATATTAACAACATGCGGGAAGGAACACAAACCAAAATAAGGAAAGAACAAATTAAAGGATATTTAGATAAGTTAGATATATTTAAGTCAGCAGGGCCTGATGAAATTCGTCCTAGGGTACTTAAGGCAACTTGTTGAAGCAATCTCAGAAGTATCGGCAATTATCTTTGAGGACTCATGGTGGATGGGTGTAGTCCCAGCGGACTAGAGAAGAGCAAACATAGCACTTATCTTTATAAAGGGAAAGAAGGAGGACTCGGGGAAATTACAGATCAATCAGCCTAACTTTGATAACTGGAAAGATACTGGAACAAATTGTCAAACAACCAATTTGTAAGTACCTTGTTCTCAACCTATTTATCATTGTGGGCTGCACATGAAGCCCACAATGTGTTACCTGGGCCACGGCTCTCCTCCCCCCAACCCCTTCCAAAGACCTCTATGCCCAGTGCCTCCCGCCCAGAGACCCACTCCACAGAGTGGGGCCAGGAATGGAGCCCTGAGCTGGGTGGTAGGGCAGCCAGGCAGCAGCCCGAACCCTGACCCTGCGGGGTTGGCCTGACCCTGACCCCTGCCACGCGGGGCTGGGTGGCTGCCCTGCACCCCAGTTGTGCAGAACCAGCTGGCAGCCCCGACCCGGGACCCTGTGGGGCCAGGAAGCAGCCCTGACCCCAGAACCCCGCCATGCTGGGCAGCCGGGAACCCAGACCCAGCTGCACACCCAGGCAGTCTTTAGCACACAACTGGACTGCAGCTGTGTGCTAATTGGGCTGCATGTGGCTGGAGGGTTAAGAATGGCTGACCTAGAAGATAATACGGCTATTAGTAATAACCAACATGGATTTGCCAATAACAAATCATGCCAAACCAACCTAATTTCTTTCTTTGATGGGGTTTCTGGCCTCATAGATGGGGGTAAAACTGTAGACATGATATATCTTTATTTCAGTAAGGCTTTTGACAGTTTCATTTGACATTCTCATAAGCATACTAGGGAAATGTGGTCTAGATGAAATTACTATAAGGTGGGTGCACAACTGGTTGAAAGACCATATTCAAAAAGAGTAGTTATCAATGCTTCGCTCGGGGTGTGTATCTAGTGGAGTCCCACAGGCGTCAGTCCAATATTATTCAATTATTTTCATTAATAACTTGTAAAAAGCAACAGAGTCCTGTGGCACCTTTAAGACCGTGGGTGAATGCCCAGTTCGTCGGATGCATGCACGAAAGCTTATGCTCCAATACATCTGTTAGTCTTAAAGGTGCCACGGGACTCTCTGTTGCTTTTTACAGATCCAGACTAACACGGCTACCCCTCTGATTAAGGACTTGGACAATGGAGTGGAGAGTGTGCTTATAAAATCTGTAGATGACACCAAGCTGGCATTGCTTGCACTTTGGAGGACAGCATTAGAATTCAATACAACCTTGGAGAATTGGTCAAATCAACAAGAAGAAATTCAAGAAAGACAAGTGCAAAGTACATCTTTAGGAAAGCAAATCAAATACACAACTAATAAATGGGGAATAAATGGCTAGGCAGCTGTACTGCTGAAAAGGTTCTGGGGGTTATAGTGGACCACAAATTGAATATGAGCCACCAATGTGATGCTGTTGCATAAAAGACTAATATCATTCTGGAGTGGATTAACCGGAGTGTCATATGCAAGACATAGGAGCTGACTTGTCTTGCTCTACTTAGCACTGGTGAAGTCTCAGCTGGAATACTGTGTCCAGTTCTGGGCACCACACTTCAGGAAAGATGTGGACAAATTGGAGAGAGTCCACAGGAGAGCATCAAAAATGACAGAAGGTTTAAACAACCTGACTTATAAGGAAAGGTTAAAAAAACTGGGAATGTTTAGTCTTGAGAAAAGATGACTGAGTGGGAACTTGATAACAATCATCAGGTAACTTAAGGGCTGTTACAAAGAAGACTTATCAATTGTTCTCTATGTCCAGTGAAGGTAGGACAAGGCAGCAAGGGAGAATGAGGTTAGATATTAGGAAAAACTTTCAAATTATCAGGATAGTTAAGCTTCCAAGGAAGATTGTGGAATCCCCATCATTGGAGGATTTTAAGAACAGGTTAAGACAAACATCTGTCAGGGATGGTCTGGTATACTTGGTCCTGCCTCAATGCAGGGGGCCGGACGAGATGATCTCTCGAGGTCCCTTCCAGCCCTACATTTATGTGATTCTCTATTTTGTCATACTAAAAATGACTCTATAAATAATCATTTATTTTTGTTAAGAATGCAATGCCATTTACAGTAGGAAGCAACTTGGTTTGGTATATGCATGATCTCTCTGAACTGTAACTGAAGATATTTTCCCATGTATTTGATTATGTTTAAAAGTGTAATCGATGTTTTTAAATTTTATTTAGCAGCTTTGAAAATATAAAGTAGGTGAATAACAACACTGTACTTCTAGAGAATCTGAAGATTCAAAGCACTTTATAAATATTAATTAAATTAGTTTGTCAACATGTCTGAGATGAGTAAGCAGTAGTACTGTAAATCCATTTAACAGATGAGGGAATACTCAGGGTAACTGACTGGCTCAGGGTCAAATAGTTAGTCTGTGGCAGAGCCAGGAACAGAACCCAGATCTCCTTATTCTCAATCCAATAAAAACGGACTTAGCAACGGAATATTTGGGATTCAATCAATGGATTTGCTTTTCCCACATTCTCAGTGAAAACACATGTCCACAAGAAATAGTCCTTTGACTTCCTAACCAACATTTCTCCTAAGTGTTCTTGTGCCTCTTCCCCAAGGCTAGTCTCTCAATTTAAAGTCATGAGCTAAACATCTCTTGAGTCTCTGATAGAAATGGCAACTTGTGAATTCCTAATAATGTGAGAACTTCCAAATACCCTGGTGGCAGCTTCTGGCCCTTTTAGGTTACAATATTATTACAAAAGCCAGATACCTAACTTTCAGAAGTGCTAAGCACAACTCCAAATGAAGTCAGTGGGAACGCTAGCAAGTCAGCAATCAGACCCCAGATTTTCAGTGGGCCTAAACAGTAAACAGGTACAGTTACACTTCCCAGGGTTTAACTTTTTTTTTTTAGATTTAAATAATTTCAATATCTGACCAAGGACAAATCATATTTTAATCATAACTTTGATGAAAATATGTTTGTCTCTTAACTTTGTTTTAACCTTTATAAATATTATGGTGTGAACTTATGCACTGAAGCAACTGTGAAGTCCTAAAACTTTATTATATCCATATTATATGAAACTTGCTTTCAGTTTCAAATTTTCAGAAATACCCTTGAAGTTGCATCTTAGCCGCAGTTTTGATTTACAACACAAAGGAATTTTTCTGGCCAGATCCTCTTTCTTGCAAATCTGCATAAACGTATCAAAATCAAGAGGCATGAGTAAAATATCCTCACACAAAGGGTGAAATCCTATCCCCATTGAAGTGAAGGAGTGTTTTGCCATTGACTTCAATGGGGCCAAGATTGTCACCCAAGAAGTCCAATAATTTCAAAATGAATTCTATAAATGGAAAGATTACCATTATTTTTCCTGGAAATGTCTTGCAATTCTGGCTGTTGCTGAGGTGAATTTGACAAGTGACTTTCGGGTAGCTTCTTAGATGTCTTCAGAGGACAGAACTCCTGTTCTTTGAGCTCAGTTATATTTTCTGAAGTTGTAAGGTTAGTTTCCTTAGGAAACACACATGCTTGAAGATCCTCCTTCAAATCACACTCTGAAGAAGTACTTTCCATGAGAACTGTATTTTTTAGTGCACTTTCTTCTTTATCCAGAAAGTTTCCTGGAAGAGTTAAATTCTTCTGCATGTTTACATTTATGCCATTTGCATATTTTAAGTGTAGCCAGTTCTCACTAACAATGTCAGTGCAAATGTCCTCTTTTGGTGCTGAGATTTGGTTCTCTACAGTCTGATTCTGCTTTTCATCAGTAGTTGTAATGCCACTGCCAGTTACTGTGTTTGTTTTTTGTTTACTGTAGTAAACAGAACATTTATGTTTCTTCTGAGAGTGGCTATAGGTTGCTGGACTTCTCTTTGCAGCATTCTGGCTTCGGCTGGATGGAGTGCCTACAGAAAGGAAGCCTTTTCCTTTGCCTTTATCAGAGGTGCCACAGGAATCCATAAAGGTCTTGCAGCTGCCCCTGGAAATGAAATAAAGAAATTTTAATTTTTTTTTTAAATATATGTAAAACCATCATTAAATTATATCTTTTAAAAAAGTATTCAATGAGAGGCAGCGAGAAATATTAATGAAACATAAGAACTGGATTTCTACCTTCTTTCGGTATAAAACTCAGGAAGGGGCAATTTACCCGAAGCTATCTTCTGTCTTAACAGAAGTGAGTTCTCACAGTGTAAAGATTTCACTTAATGGCTATGGGTTAAATTCTCATCCAAGTTGCATACATGGCTCCTACGGTCTTCAAAGGCACCCACAAATGTGTTTCCAAGCCCGAGGTATGTGCATCTTGTTTGGCCGCACAGGGATTTGCATTTTTAATTACATCTAGATGTCAATAATATCAATGATCGCTACACAAAGGCTCTGGGCACCTGGATATTTAATTAAATGTTACAATTTCACTGTGATTTAAGCATGAGTTTAAGTGCTTTGACCAACTCCAATACATGTTCAAATGCTTGACTGAATTAGAACCTAGGTTCAGAGATTAAGATTTGATGGCCTACAAAGTGCTTTCCATTTCTAACTTCTGTGACTGTTATATATGTACATGTAATTCCCATCACACAGTACCAGTACCACGGCTTCTATGTAGTGTGTTTACATTACCCACCTTACATTTCATTATCTAGGTATTACTAGCAATACACAAGATTAGTTATTCTGAGTTTTGTTCATCTGTCATCTGTACAGATTAAAACACCAGAGTGCACCTGATTATGTCAGAATGCTGAAAACTCACTGAAACGAAGAAGTTTCTTGGAACAGTATCTTCCTAAAGGAGTTCACAGTAATATCATAGTACAAAGATTTAGAAAAGGCTATTCTATGTTAAACAGAGTGCAAATGAGAGCACTTCAGAAGAAGAAGAATTTTTACTTGTAGGAATCGGAGCTGATTATATCCACAGGATTGCTGTTTTGCTGTGATGAAGAATTGGGATTTGGTCTCTGCCTTGATTTCATGAATTCTGCTAAAATGTACTGTGCTTGTTGGAAGGCTATTAGAATCACACCCAATAGGGACAAACTGCAAAAGAAAACAACAGGTTTCACTACAGGCATGTCTCTAGACAAATGAACAAAAACAGACCAATTCCATAGCAAGAATTGTTTTTCAGACTAGGTGCTGGTAAATTCCAAACACAAAGATACCTAACATTAAATTGGAGGAATGGGGTATGGTACAAACAAACAGTTTCTAGAAGTAAAAATTATTACTGTTTTATTTTTAAGTTCCTGGAAGCTATGATTATTTTCTGGCAAAATAATTGAACTATTAGTTTTACAACAAAAACAAAAATCAAACCTAAAAAAACAAGATAATTTGAAGATTGAAGCTAAACTGAGGACAGACATATTTCATTTTGCTTAGATATAGCAGAGATCTCAAAACAATGCAAGCTGAATAGGGCATATTGTAATAAACAATGTACTTCACATATATGGGATATGTACATGTATTTGCAGGAAGACAGACTGGATGATCCATTAGATCCCCTCTCACTCAAACTTCAATGATTCTGTGATGTTATTATTTATTAGGCACTAATAATGCACTCACTGCTACACAAATATAAACACAGTCACTCCCCTAAGCAACTAACAAGCTAAACTATAGACACCAATAAGACAAATTGCACTGGAGGCCCCAGAGGGGAAAAAAACCAACAACAACAAAACTCTCTTTTTTTTTTTTTTTTTTTAAATATTCTCATCCTTTCTAGAGAGGATGCTAACATATAATTTACTAGAAATATCAACCTTCATTCTTCGGGGATCAATGTTTGAAGTCATAAAGGATTTTTTCTGTACGTTATATTATAGCACGGGTGAATTATGGGTAATTTCTTTTGCTTCCTCCAGAAGTAGTCTATATACTATCATCAGGAAGCCAAATATGTAAACTAATGGGAAATGGCTTTATTCCTATGTTCCTGCAGCATCTGTTAATCAGGCTTTTTCACTAAAATACTTTTAGTTTGTATACAATGCAAACAGAATTATTTTGGATTTCCAGGCCACAGAATAAGCATGCACTGACATGTTATAGTATTACCATGACATTTACATTCACATCCTATCAATTCTGAAAACTAAGAGTGAAACTATTAGGATTTAAAGATTTGTATGAAAATGGCACCAGAAATCATCTACATCGAGAACAGTTTCTCAGTTACATTATACAATATAAAAGGTAGAATAGCGTGTGTATGTGAGCGAACACACACACACACAAATTACAGACCCAGAACCTCATCTGTTGTAAATTGGCATACGTCTACTCACTTCAACAGAGGTAAGCCAATTTACATCCGCTGAGAATCTGAGACACAAAATTAGCTAATGCACATATGCTGAGATACCTTTCCACCATAGCCTCTTCAACAAAAAAACACATTAAACAAGAGTATGTTAAAAGAGGTTCTGTTTATTTGTTTTAAACAATGTCACTAAAACCGATGTAAACCTACCAGAAATGCTCAGGGTAGATTATATGTCCATTCAGTTCCTTTTGGGCTGCTCAGATAGTGACAGAAACCACCTACATCTACTGCTGGGGATTTCCATGGCATGGAGGAGAGCTCAGTGGTATAAAGTCACTCCTGGGGCCAGGGGTGCTGGAAGAATTTGTATAGTGGGGGTGGTGAGAGCCATTGAACCAAACTGTAAACCCTGAATATGATGGAAACCACTTCAAGCCAGGGAGTGCGGCAGCAGCCTCCCCGCATCCCTAGTTCCAGCACCTATGCCTGGGGCATAAACGAGGCAGGAAGGGGAAATGGCTAATGCTTACTCTGCTCTAACTATCCCCAGGTGACATATGGGCCCACAGGGCTCATATTCACCTGGCACAAGTTAGAACACTTGGATGCAACAGAGAATCTGTCCATAAAATGTATGACTTTACTAATAGCTTAAACAACTTTTATTTGCATCCATGCTAACCATCTATAGTTATCTAATAAAACACTGCCATAGGTGTGCATGGCACTTTCCAGGCAGCAGAAGACATGTTCTTTGCCCAAGAAACAAACTTATCATAAGTCCAATCCTGCAAAGTTCTGAGCATCCTCTATGTTCAGTACCTAGGTCTTCGAAGGATTAGACCCTAATTATACACCACGACATTACACATTTCTCTAAAACTGACATTTTATATAAAGGTGGCAGCTGCTGACATGCAACTCAAAGAACCGAAAGCAACTATAAATCTTTGATAAATTGATTTTATTTTATTTTGAATTTGGGTGAGGAGTGCAAGGTGCAAGAAGCAAGTATATTACCTAACAAAGAGAACTGTGAGCCTCCAGAAAGACTCTTCCCAGCTAGGTCCTGGCACCACATCTGCACACAAGGGTAACAAATGGTGAGGAAGGGTCACGTTGAGTGTGAAGTGGAACTCTACATCAGCAGCAGTCACCAAAGTAAGCTCACGGATTACCCACGAAGAAGTAAAATCAGGGGTAAACCTGCCAGCAAAATAAATGAGGCCAGTGTTATTTTTCTATAGTAAGATTTAGTTTTATTAAGATGTCATTGATTTAAAAATACTACACAGTTATCATAAACAGCTTCTACTTTTTCGACAGCTGCTTGCTTCAAGATTGCCTCCTGCTGACCAGTTTATGCAGTGATGTTATCATCTACCTAGGAGAAGCACTTGCCTGCCTGCTTTACAACTGTAATTGTGTTGGCATTCTCTGTGTGATACACTATAAGGTATTATTTAATTTTGATGTTTCCTCCTGGAAAAGGAGAATGGATAATCAACAAATACTAAATGAAATTCTTTGTACAGTGCTAAAATGTACAGACCTTTTCAAACAGTTAAGAGTGCACTGTATTTCCTCTATGTACAAGCACAATCACTGCATTACAATCATACCCCTTTTTCCTTGTGTTTAAAATCTTGAGTTATACTTGCATGGACATTAGAAACAATACTTAAAATATGTATTGGTAGAAGCACCTGACTAGCTGGTACTAATGACTGTGAGATGCATAGAAAATCAGCAAACAAATGATAAAACAATGAAAAAAAAAGCAAATATATGTTGCTCATTTGTCCTGTTCAACCGTTCAACTTTAATTTATTAATACTTCATAATGTAGTAATAAAAATACCGTAGTATGCTTTGTAAAAATTTTTTTACTAATATGAGACTTTACTATAGTACTTGCTTTTAATGTAACATGAACGGAAAAGAGGAGAGCTTTATATGTTTATTCAAAACAGACTGAGCTTCTTCTGTGAACTAATGAGGTGAGGTTCTGCTGCAATTTCAAATTCACACTTAAGATAAACTAATTTCTCGGTTAACAATCAATGCTTACACAATGCTGATCTCTCGCGAAGAATTCTGAGCCAGGAAAAATTCCTGACAATCTAACACTTCAAACCCATATCCTTGGCAACTGTACCCATTAATCTTCATAGATGATACAGTTATAGGAAGAGGCCCAATATTCTCCACTTTGAAATTCTTTGTGATAGATAAAATTTGCTTGCTGTCTTTCAGTTCTAAAGGAAACAAAATTAGCATTTAGTAACTACACAGCACAGAGAGTAATTTTACTTTTAATATTATTTTAGAAATTACTGCTTATAGTTCACATTTTTTTAAAAAAGTTCCAAAAGTGAGAGTTAGATTTTTCATTTGATAAATTGCATTTTGCAGTAACATATTACAGAATTTGTAAGATCATCAGCCTTGTGTTGTGACAAAACAGAACCTGCATCTGTTTTACTACTATCAAGTTTTACTTTGACAAATTCAATTTTCATTAAATGCTGTAGCAATATTAATAATAGGGAAAAAATAACAAAAAAAACAAATTAATTTCTATGCTGCTGCACATTCTTTTTACTAATACCAAAATATTATCCAAAATGCTTTTTACTCAACACATGAAGTGTTCTTTATCATTACATCTACTGTCTGCACTATATATATGGAGGTGATTTCTGATTTACAGGAAGGTAGTGGAGGGCATGCTTGATGGAAATGCTTTTTAAAGAGGATTCCCTGACCATCTGGGTTTTTTTATTGATGTCAATACATGTAATTTACAGAATCCATTTCAGCCATCACAGCTGATCAAGGTTATGATTTTTCCCCTTTATGCTGTTTCTGTATAACACCAGCATCACTATAGTCACAAACTAAATGGAGCACAGTAATGCATTACTACAGGATCAGAGACCTGTTTTTTGTTACTCACGTCGTCTGCAGTCCATGAGTGTAGCTTCTGGCACCTTAAATCTAAGTGACCCTCCTGCACCTGGCAGTCTTCCACCTACTTTTAATAATTCTCTGGCTCCAAAGCCTTCTACATTGACCACATCCAGAACAGTCAAGTTATTTCTGTCATAACATGAAAAACATGCAATCAGCTTTTGATACAGAAAAGATAACTAAGCAAAACAATCCCACTTCTATCACAATCTTGGTGCTTGGTGCCAATCCATCACAGTTCCCACCTCAGCAACTGCAGAGGTCACGCAGCAGCAGAATCAGTGTGTACACTGTGGATCAAATTCACGCCCATACAGCAGGTCAGCACAAGGCCTATGCACCACTGAAGTCCCACGTAGGCTTTCTGAGCAGAGGTGATTTTCACCCCCTGTGCAGTGCAGAGCCAAATTCCATGGAGCCCTTCTCCAAGATAATGCACACAGAGCAGCTGGGAGCCAGAGGGTCTGCCACTGGATAGCAGCTGTCTCAGCTGGTGAGAGAGGTGGGAAAAATTCCTCCCTTACCAGCACTCTCTTCCTGCAGAGATCCTAGTACACAACCTGCTATTCAGGCTGGGCCCTGGGTCCCTGGATTTAGTCCCATAAGAGCCAATGTAGTCTAATTGATCACACTACTAACATTACTTGGATTCCTAACATCAAGGAGTTAGATGAAAATCACGTTTTAGTGATAAGAGCCAAATTAATAAACCTCTTCTTCTATATACACAGGAACAAAACTGATGGGAAATCCAAGGTATTATTCTGCAATGTCAACCACTGGAACTATATGTTTTTGTGACTATATGTTACATGCTTATCATGTACAAAAAAATCATTTCAATTAGAATTCTATTTATTACAGTGTCCACTTCCACAGGACACACGTGCAAAGTGTATATCAGATTTTGAAAATATTTTAAAGTGAAATGGAGGTAATTAAAATGGAAATGTGGTGTATTTGTCTCTGCTGCAGTATTTGGCAAAATTATTTTCTTGAAGCTGTTTATTTATTGCTTACAAAAGCTAGGTTAAATTCAGAAGTTGTCCTACCTGATTAATATAAGGGATGCTACTCTTTTGTAGTCAACTGGTGTAAAAACTACACCAATCCTTCGGGTTTCCAATGGTTGCAAATGTAACTGAAGCACCTCAGAACTGGATTTCATGTTAGTAAGGTCCTCCTGATGTGCATCCTGCTAAACAAACATGCATTTATTTATTTATTTGGCATAACCCTTTAAAAAAGCCCATCCCAATACAGCAGACATTACATCGCTGCTCAGCACTGTGTAAAAACATCTCTGCATAAGGTGCAATTACTGCCATTTAGCTTATTTATTTTATGAAAATTATTTCTTATCTGACAGCATAAACCCAATCATATAAAGCTGTTTATTTGATCAAAAGTTCACATGACAGCATTTCTTTCATTATGAGGAATGTATTTTATTTTTTTAAATCAGATTTTACTTGCTAATATGGAGAAGTATTTATTTTTATACAGTAGCTTTCATATTAAAGGAATCCCCAAACCACTTTACAAAGCAGGAAGAGTGGTAGTGCACTGACTGTATAGGAAAATGTGGCAACCATTATGCACACAGCATTGGACATTAGAACTTGATTTAACTGATGGAGGGACTGTTGGCAAGTAGAAAAATCACTTGAGCCACTGGGAACACACCACAGAGAACTCCTTAACATTGTAACACCACCACCACCACCAACGCAGTAAGGCTGGAAATATTATCAAGTTTCGGGGGGGGGGGGGGGTTTTCTGGTACGATCATTTATTCTTTTTCACTATTTAAACAAAAACAAAACAAAACACATCCTACAAGCTTTCCATGCCAGAACCGGGCCTCTCCTCTGACAAAGAGAACATTTAGCCACCTACAGAACTAAAAGATACATAAACAATAGTAAGGAAATGAGCTTTTAGTTTAAAGATCGCACCTGGCCAATCTTCTTTTTTTTTGGTTCAAAGTGTTTTTATGACTTGTAATATTTTATAAACCAAAAGATAAAATTACAAACTACAAGACACACAATTAACAGCCAACATTTATGAGAAGAAAAACATATGGGGCACATTTGCAAACATAGCCTATAATTCTATACATGCAACTGTGTGCATGTACCCAGGTGTGATTATAACAACTGGTTACATAAACACAGTAATTAAGCACATTATGACACATTCAAAATTTGTGTGTATATCATTAATGACTCGGAAAAGGACAAATTAAAATCTGCCCCCTAGTCTTATATAGAGAATTGCTGGGTGAAATTATCTGGCCTGCGTCAGGCCATAGGTCATACTTCTGGCCTTAACATCTCTGGTGAAATCCTGGCCATATTGAAGACAATGTGAATTTTGCCACTGACTTCAGTGTGGCCAGGATTTCATGCTACAACTCTATCTGGAGTTTTAATAATATTTTAATAATAAATGCACTGTTACAGCTAGGTTCTCTTTTTCAATACTTGCTTAATGACTAGGATATGAGAAATGCTCCCTCCACCCTTTCAAAAGTTACTTCTGAAGTATATGGGGAAAATCAACTCCTAAGTACAAATGGAAACTAAGGCAGAGAAGTTAAATGATTTCTCCAAGGTCTCTCAGCAAGTTGGGGGCCTGAGATGAGGAATCAGAAATCTAGATTTCTGGTCCCCTGTTCTTACTAGACCAATTCAATTTTCTTCTATTATAAAATTATCACCCACCTCTATAGGGCAGAACCCCACAAGTACATAACCGACATTAAAGCTAAACACAAATTTAGTATATGATTTGAACCCACAGTGCCTTTTTGAAAGCACAAAGCTTCCAATTTAAAACAAACAAACAAACAAAAAAAAAACAAAAACAAACTCTGGAAAAAGATCGAATGTCAAGCATAGAATCTAATGCAAGACGAAAGAACTTATGACTGAATTACTATAAACAGCACTCAGCAGCAAATTTAAATATAATGCAGCTAGGAATATATGTTTATTTTTCTAATTTGTCAGATATTTTTTCTGTCAAAATTAGACATCTTACCCTGTGTGCATACTCCTCCATGAGCCTAAATTCAGTGGTTGTGAAATTAATAGCTTGCACATTTGTGCCAAACCTAAATAAATCAAGACAAGAATTTAAGTATTTAAACCCAGTTTGTCAAAACATCACTGCACACATTTTTGGAGAAATTACAATATTGTTGTATGTTGGCACTTATTTTTAGGGCAAGAATACTTCTACCATTGCAGTTTGGCAGATGTGGAATATTACGGAAACAAAGATCTGCATATTAATAGATTGCATTACAACTAAGTTTCATGAATGTGCTGGTCACTCGGAGAACAAGGTGATGTTTGGGCAAGGTCAGATTTTTCTCCCCCCCCCAAAGTAAAATATTATAATCAAAGATTATACAAGAATCAACAACTGAAATTCCTAAGCAAGATGTAAACACAAAAGCAGAACATCCTTGGCCATCCATATAATCTTTAGCAAACATTTCATATCAGAGATTAGTGAAAAATTCAGAATGAATAATTTATTCAATAAATGTTGTCCCTCTTTCTGTTCATGAATTGCCCAGGAATAGATTGTGGTTTTCTCTAACTAATTTTTAATTTGCAAAAAATATTTGCAACTAATTTTTTCATCTGTCTGTGAAAAATTCAGTTGCAAGTATTTGATATTTGTCACTCGGGCTATTTGGAAAGGGTATACCAAACAGATTTTTGTTCAATGGGGATAAACACTGTTCTTAGAAGTAAGCATCTCGTGTTGAATATTTGTAAACATGAATTCAAAACTCACTTTCAATGCAATTCTGCAATATTTGCTTAAATTAAATCACTTCAGTGAACATTACTTCCAACACTTGCTAGAAAATGTGTAGAAAGTAAATACAAAAGGATGCAAATGTAAAGAACATTTGTTAAAAAATTGGAATTAATATTTGTGGACATTTTTTTTCTAGAATTCACACAAATATAGTTATTAGTTTGAGTACATTTAAAAGAATTATGATGTTGAGGAAGCAATTAAATAAGGATCTGGGCCTTGACTCAGCAAGGTACTTAAATAGGTAACCAACTTTAAGCATGTGAGTAATCCTAATGATTATAAGAATGAGAGTGAGTACTCAAACTAACTTAAATTCGGTCCCTTTCTCCCATCTCTTCCCCCTCTCTCCACACAGCTTATACCAGCCAAAGAACTCATATGTCATTCAGGGAGTTGGCTTAACTATCCTGAGAAAATAACTCATTTTGCTGATACAGGCAGCATCTTCATTTGCGGGCTTTGCCAATGCAGCTATAGTAGTAAACCCTTTGAAGTGCAGACTAAAGCAGAGAGTCTTTCTGTGTAGAGCAGTTCTCATAACCCTCCTACTCCTTTGAGTGCCCCTAAACGCTCCCTCTCTGAATTCAGGCTGCCTTTATTTCTTCGTCACATGTCCCCATCACAGACCCCTTGACTCACAGCCTTACCTCCCCAGGTGAAGGCTATGTCCCAACCCCCCAGTAAAGACCAGCTCAGCATCTGACAGGCATGTGCTTGTTGAATCCATGCCTTGGGGTTTATCATATAATAGTTGTATCCACAAAGACAGTCATATAATGTACAACCAAGGTAGATTGAACATGATGATTATACACCATCAAAAATGGGATTTAAGATTATGGGGAACCATGCCTCCAGGTAACTTATGATTTTTTTAAAAAGTTAAAACAAGTGCTGAGTAACAATGCTAAGGGACAGAAACAGATCACTAATAAGGAATATCAGTACTCTGAGATAACGTTATATTCATTACCATTTGCTGAGCAGACTCAGTGATGCTTGGGGATCAGGATAGTAAGACAGAGGCAGAAGTTGTAGCGTAACTGGGAAGGATGAGGGGTTTCTTAGCACAAAATATTTTACCTAAACAGTTTGGGGAAAAAAAGTTAGAACTACATACTTGTGTGCTAGAATTCTAAAACAAGATAAAATAATTCTGCATTGGTAATACTGGCCTCATTTTCAAAGGAGACTCAACCTGACTTCTCTTTTTGCACATTAGAATTTTACATGCACAAAACTACATGCAAAAGCTGGGTATGTGTGTACAATGTTTCTATATGCAAAAGCAAATGATAGTGCTTGAAGAACTACATATGCAAAAAGAGAGGCTATCTTGTCAAGATATATTCTTCTTATTTCGACTTATTATCAGGTCACACTGGTAGACAGGAACAAAGTTTACCCAAAGAAACAGGTAAAGTGTGTAAGACACTGTTCTTCCTCACTTAAAAAATGAATGATGGGGGACTAGCTGGCTCATGCTATTGCTTAATAATTTAACATACATAAATTGAATATTAAGATAATAAATAGTATTTGCATATGAAGCCTTTCATCTCCATATGACAGGTTCTAACCAAGACCAGGTTAGTAGTGACCAAATGTTGCCCAATGAGAACTTAGTTGCTGGGGCCAGTCTTGTTCCAAGAAGACATACGTCATCTGATAATCCCAATCAGGGATATTTCACAAGCACAATATTCACTCTTAAAAGATGTATGCATGGGGTGATAAAGATTAATGTGGAATTATAAACATCACTAATAGTAAAGCTCATCACAACCAGGAGCAGCCCAAGATGTTTTGCTGGCCAGCACAGAAAATGTTTTCAGGCCCCCCGAGCTCAAGCAAAACAAACCAAAACAAACAGCTAATCGGGAGGGAAGGGAAAAAAAAATAGTGGGACAGCAGTTCATTGCTCCCTGAAAGCTGGTGTCCAGGGTGACTGCCCTGTTTGCCAGCCCCTAGAACCAGCCCTGATCACGGCATATCCAAACATACTGTTCCATGTTATTCATTAGTTTTATAATAAGCTACTCTACTCTAGCTGATGAACGCGTTAATAAACATTTCAGAAGGTGAGATCTACAGTATATGGCTAAATTCTCAATTTATGTTAATATATTAAACTAGATACTTCAACAATTTAAACGGGAGCCAATCAGATTGTAAGAAACTGGTGTCTTGAGATGTACTGGTATGGAGTTTTCCAAAAACCTTTTTCAAAACCAGTTTGAAAACAATATAAAAACATTGTGTATTAATAATGTTGAACTGGAATCTTCATAATTTAAACTAGCTAAAAATATACAAACTTAGATAAAGCTTGAAAATAGTTATCATTACCATACTATTCTTAAGTGCAGTTGCACTGAAGTTTAGTGTCAGCCCAGGCTCTGTAATCAAACGTGGCAAAAAGAAAGCAAATGACTCCTCCTCTTCAGGCTTCTTATGGTGAGCAATGCGAGTCATTCCCAAAAAATTCCTCCTGTTTAATTGGTGAAAACAGAAAGCTTTGTTAAAACCAAAAGAAATTGATTTTAGTCTCTTGACATGAATTTTCCAGGAGTACTTCGTTATGGTAGATAACCTTTTCTTGGGGGGAAAAAAAGGCATTTAACAAAATAATGCCCATAGGACTGTGACCCCGCATTAACAATCAATTTAAATTCATTTGTCCTTGACACCTCTGCTTTCATACCTGTAACATAAAGACTCCCTGTTTATACAGCTCCATTTTCTCATGCTGGAATGGGGCTGATGTCAATGCTTCACCAGCTTGACAAGGACTGCTCATGCACAGACACACACTTTTCCCTTCCCCATGTCCCCAATGTGTCGCATCCATTAGGCAAAGAAATAAAGAGCTTAAAACCTATTGAAAACCCATGACCCTGAAAAGACTACTGTGCAACCTGTTGACAGAGAGGATTTGTGCAGCTTCCATATTTTGATCCTGTGAAACATGCTTTGTTTTCTTTCAGAGTGAAGTAGAAGTGGTGAAGTTACTACAGTCAAAAAGTTATTTACATTCAATGTTCAGGTATTTAAAACAATTATTTACACTGAGTTAAAATGGGAGATGAGGTGCTTAGCTGCTCTGAATCTCAGGACACCTAATGGGAAGACTAACTTTAGGCACCAAAGCCTGAAAGTTTTTGCTCTTATTTTCAAGTATATTAGTATAGCACAGCAAGATTTGTTTCTTATAATACAATTTAAAGTTTACTACTAGCTACTGGAATTAAGAACATGAACAGTCTTTGTACAAACCTGCAGGCTTCCCCATGTTTTATTTTCTGCCATCTTTCATAAAGCTCACTTGCAAGTTCAGAATCCACATTCCACGTAGAATGGTCCAGAGACAAACTCCCTTTCCAAAACAGATTTGCTAAAATGATAATAGATTTCCCATATTTTACTAAAATAACATTTACTATCTTTATCACTCTGTCCCATAACTTGAAGAACTGATATCAATAAAGAAAGCTATTTTAAAAAAAATAGGTACACATGTGTGTAAATTGGAATTTGTACAACCAATTGTGCATGCTTTTGTACACTCAAGTAGGACTTTTTTTTTTGCTGTATTTAAGGGCTATATTTCATCACAGATTTTTAAGCAGAACTCTTAACTGATGTCAATGGGATATACGAATCATAGTTCAATATCTCTAAAATGGTGCAAAATTATGTTATAGCACCCGCTAGTAGCCAATAATCATTTCCATTTTAGCTCCCCTTTTCCAATTGCTGATAATTTTCTCAAACAAACAAATTCCATTAAAGTAAAAAATATATTTTGAAAGTTAGAACTGGTTCAAACATTTTTGAGTTCTGTGAGCAGGAATTAGAAATCTGGGATATTGTGTTTGCTACAAGTTACTAAAATCCATGCAGAGGAGCAACAATTTAAGAAATCAGGATATTCTTAAATGACGTAAAACTTACTCGTACCAATCATCTAAATATTTGTACTACAAATCCAGCAACAAATACAATTTTTTTTCTAGCTACTTTTTCTACATTACCAAACTGCTAATAGAGGCCTAAAAATAAAATAAACCTACCTGTATCAGACTTTCCCAAGTAACAGTGTATATCACAATGTGCTATGGCTTCAAAATGAAGATCCCCCTGTTGAAAAACAATGCTTGAATATCTGACAAAGCAACACTGTAAATAAAATAAATCTAGATACATTTAACCAATGAACATTACGAACTTTAATCAATCAAATGTATTCAAGAACAGTAAGCCTGAAGCATTGTAGCCCTTGTTTTGGATGGATGATACACCGCTTTATGATTCTGCATGAATATAGAGGTTGGATTGAGCTCCCTTTGAAAACATGACCCAGTAGATCCTTCCCATCCCTTATTCTAGGATTTACTATTCCAAAAAGTCTAATACCTATTAATGAAGATTACTTGGCTCTAGAAACAGTAAGATCTAAAAAAAACAGAACCTTAATTATGCTCCTTTGTGGATACATATGATACAATCTTTAATTACATGATCATATACTATTTTTCCATTGGTTCCCTACTTCATTCAGTGCATGGGATGGACATACCAAGGGGAAGTATTTCGGTGGCATGGGCAACCATAATTCTGTCATTTCCCCACTTCTGAGCACTTGGCTTTGCAAGCTAAATAACGTTAACATAGCTTTTTGTATGTAATATACATACAAGTCAGTGGAATACAATACCTTGGACAGAGTTGAATAAATCCGTAGAGGTATCGCAAACATCACTCCTACATTTGTAGCCAAAAATACATTAGAAAATACATTTATTACAGTGTCTTTGACACTGAGCTTCAAAGAAAATACATTCCAACAGCCTGGAGGTAGAGTCAAGGGTTCAGTGAAGTTCAGAATCTAGAAGGAAACAATCAGATCAGATTGGCCAAAAATTGTTTTGTTTTTTTTAAAATCAAAACCGCAAGAATTATTTAAGTGTACTTTTGGATAAGAATTATATACTTCTAAAGTGATATTTGCTCCTAATTGTTTTGCTTCTACTATCATGAAATTCTTAACTCCTATATACACATATGTAAAAAACATTGGTCATGAGGGAAAACTTATCAGGACACTGTAAAGTACCTTTTTAAATACAACTGCATTTGATTTTTAAAAATTCACATGCATTTGCACACCTAATTTATCTTTGCAACTATTGTGACTGCACATATGAATCTGGGATCTGAGTGCACAAATGGCCAATTCAATGTCTAGTTTGTCATTTGAGCATGCACACATCAGCTTTGTTTGTTCTAATGAAGCAATTACATAAATTTTTTTGCCTAAACTTCTAAAAATAAGACCTCTCTTTTGTAAAATCTTTAATAACTTTGCAGAAAGCTCGTCCACTCACCAAAAGATTTCCAATATGAAGAGAGATTCACTCTTAACATGTACCAATAGCATACGTAGCAACTGTGAGAACATTGACTATGACGGCAAAATTCTGTACTTTAATGCACACATACAACTGCTACTGCAGCCAGAATTTACTCTAACATATACTAAAACAACCATCACACTGAATAATGGACCATAGCCTTCTGGAGCCTGATAAAGGCACACAGCACTTTCCACTAACTCCCACTGAATTCAATATGAATTGAGGACACTCAGCTCCTCAAAGAACCTGCTCAGCAACTTGAAGGACATTAAGGAAAAGACATTACAGGATTCTAAAATAAAACTTACCTTTAAAATGTTCTTAGTCTCTCTGGCTACAAAGACATCATTTAGTTCAATGCTAAAGTCAAACTTGTTTGTAAACCATATAGACCAAAATCCTGAAGTGTTGTGATGTGGCTCTATGTGAAATAATGCTGCAGAAGGGTCAACGCCAAAATACCTGTAGAGAGAAACAGATTAAAAATGTAAGGGTCCTTGAACATGCAAAGTAATTCACACAGACAGATAAAAGTATCTCTGTTGGGAATTGAGCGTTTTTAAGGAATCTGGAGGAAGAACAAATTATTTTATTGAAAATACAGTAAAAATTAGAAGACAAAGTGTAACTCTAAGAGGGATGGATAGCTAGTCATAGTACTGTCTCACAACTTTAGAGTACAATGATGCCTAGTGCTTTCCCTGTTATAATGTGGTAGCTGTGATAACACTACTGAGTCAAGACTAGAAAAAATGTTCAATTTCCAGTTTTCCGTTAGAGTACTGTTCCCATAAAGTAGGAAAAAGAGAAGTAAATTTATCTCAGATTTTAAATAAGGCCTATGTGACCTTAACTGTTTAAATTTCTTCTTACTGAATCTTGAAAGTTTATGTGTATGAAATACAAAACTATTCTATGAAATGCCACGAAGTTTTATTTTGTTGAAAGACACAGCAACAATATGCAGCAGTCTGGGCACTCGTGCTTACTACCATTAAGTGAGAAAGTTAGCTTGCTTTGACTCTACAGCATATATTTGAGCACATTTTACAGTTTCCTTACAATTGTAGCGAATGTTTAAAACAGGGGTCGGCAACCTTTCAGAAGTGGTGTGCCGAGTCTTCATTTATTCACTCTAATTTAAGGTTTCGCGTGCCAGTAATACATTTTAATGTTTTTAGAAGGTCTCTTTCTAGAAGGCTAGGTCTACACTACCCGCCTGAATCGGCGGGTAGAAATCGATCTCTCGGGGATCGAATTATCGCGTCTCGTCGGGACGCGACAATCAATCCCCGAATTGACGCTCTTACTCCACCAGCAGAGGTGGGCGTAAGCGGCGACGATGGGGAGCCGCGGAGGTCGATTTTGCCGCCGTCCTCACAGCAGGGTAAATCGGCTCCGAAAGGTCGAATTCAGCTATGCTATTCGCGTAGCGGAATTTGCGTATCTTAAATCGACACCCTCCCCCCCCCCCACCCCGTAGTGAAGACCTGCCCTCTGTCTAGAATAACTAAACTACTGTTGTATGTAAAGTAAATAAGGTTTTAAAAATTTTTAAGAAGCTTCATTTAAAATTAAATTAAAAAGCAGAGCCCCCCGGACCAGTGGCCAGGTCCCAGGCAGTGTGAGTGCCACTGAAAATCAGCTCGTGTGCCTACCCCTGGATTAAAATAATCCCACCATCAACCTACCCTTCCATCACAGGATGGGAAAGACATGCTTTTAGTGTTGTGGTGCCTTCTAATGGATTCATCTTCACATCACTAGTATGATGGCTTTCATTGTCACATGATGCAGCTGTATAAATGAAAAGTAAACATATATATTTGAATAAAATCTTTGTAATAATAATGCTTTTCATGTAAGTATTTCAAAGACCCTTACAAAGAAAAGTCTGTATCAACAGCTCTACTTTACAAAGGGCAAAATCAAGGGACGTGAACGTTAATATTCTGATTTTCAGATGTGCTGAGTATCGACTTAAAAACGATTTATGGGTGCTCAGCACTTCAGAAAATCGGACCAAAATCTTGATTTGTCCAAGATCAAACAGGGAGTCAGTGGCAGAGCTCAAGTCTCCTGATTCCCCGTCCGCTACCCTAGCTACTGAACCAAGCTGCTACCCTCAATAAATAAAAGCATGCCTGGGAAAATAAAAAACTCACTCTACTGCTCTACCGCCTTCTTTGCCTTCTCTTTCTTAGAAGGACGAGTCCCACACTCATTATGAAGTAAACTCTTTGAGAAAATGTATTTTGTTGTCCCCGTTACCACTCCCAAAACAAACAAACAGACAAACCAAAAACAATTTTATAAGAAGCAGAGGAAAGAATTTGGAAGCACTGCCCAGGAGGGTGAAAGCATAACAAAAATGTGCAGGGCACTACTGAGTACAACAGTGACAAAGTTTGCATGACAACAGTGATCCGAATCAGGGAAACTAAATAAAAATTTCAGTAATAATGCAGTAGATCAGCAGTTCGCAAACTGTGGATCAGGACCCCCAAAGTGGGTTGCGACCCTGTTTTAATGAGGTCGCCAGGGCTGGCATAAGACTTGCTGGAGCCCAGGGTCAAAGCTGAAGCCCGAGCCCCACCACCTGGGGTCAAAGCCAAACCTCGAGGGCTTCAGCCCTGAGTGGCAGGGCTCAGGCTTCAGTCCCTTCTTCCTGGGGTCGTATAGTAATTGTGGTTGTCAGAAGGGGTCATGGTGCAATGAAGTTTGAGAACCCCTGCAGTAGATCATCGACATGGTCTAGTGCAGAGGTGGGCAAACTATGGCCCGCGGGACCCTCCTCCCCGGCCCCAGAGGCTAGCCCCCGGCCCCTCCCCTGCTGTTCCCCCTCCCCTGCAGTTGGGTGGGAGTTCCGGGGGCGGTCAGGGGACAGGGAACGGGGGTGGGGTGGATGGGGCAGGAGTCCGGGGGTGAGAAGCAAGGGGGGGAGAAGGGGGCAGGGGCCGGGCCACACCTGGCCGTTTGGGGAGGCACAGCCCCTTGTCTAGTGGTAAGAGCATGGGACTGGCTGGAAACAGCAACTTCTCGATGTTAACCCTAGCTCTTCCACAAACATGCAATTCTCTCAACCATCCTTACAAAAACTGCCATAAAAATTTACCACCCAAACAGAAAAGTGTACTATTTAAGTAGATTTAAAAAAAAAAAAGAATCATCTAAATGATTAAAAGGAACCTAAAAAGTACATTCAATAAATGCTGGCAATCTTATTAGTCACCCACTTTCCCTTCCTGTTAATATGGCCTTTACTGAATCTAAGATGGGGGGGGGAGGGGGAAGAGGGGGAGCGCATGTGTGTGAAAGTGACAGAATGATACGAAATAGGATGGAAACAAAATAAGTACAAAGAATTCTTCCTCGTCCTAGCCCAGTATGTTTTAAGAAAGCAAAGTTGCACAGACAAGTTGGTCTTGATCCTTTTCTGAGTATCTTATAAGGTAAATATGTACCCTCATGTAATCATATTATACACACAAAATATACATACTGTACCTTTACAAACAATGGAAGCAACTTTTGTAAAATTTGTGGTTGAAGAAGGAAGTTGTGTTGGCTCAAACTGCACAGATGATGTATCTTTTTGTGAGAAACGCTGTATGTCCTGCATTAAAACGATATATTACCAATCCCTGTAGCACTATTACTGTTACTATATTTTTAGTATTTGTTTAATTCGTCTTCATGACAAACTTAGAAGGAACTGTCGTTTATCATATGTGATAAATAGTTTTGTGGATTTATTTAGGTTAATGGGCACATTAAAAATCATTATCTGAGCTGTAGCTCACAATCTACAAATTCTATTGGACATATATACAAACTTAAATGTGGTAAATGCATCTTAAAATAAAGCAGTGTGCTATTTGGCGACAGCAGAAAGTAAGTAGTCAAGCTAGTTAATATCCTAATTAAATTCAATACCTCCGAATATGATTGCATGAAGAACATAATTACCTGTATATGTAAAACGTTGTTCCCTGAATGCAATACATACATGTTTACTGTGGAATCATCTGTCCAAAAAAATGAACATCCAGATAAGTACCAAAGATCAAAGTACCACTGCTTTGTCAGACATTAATATGAGAAACAATATCTAACATATTCAAATGAAAATTAGGAGATAGAATTATTCTATGTGAAAATATGTCTCTTGTAAAAATTAAAAGTTAATCACATATTGGGCCTGACTCTCCTCTCATGCCATGTTATGCTGGTGTAAATCCACCTTGCCATATCTTTGGCCCTAATTATGGTGGCAAAAATCGGCTGGAAAGCTGGCATTGCCACCAGCTCCTAAATCCCCAGCTGGCACACAGCCCTATCCACAGAGCCAGCATAGCCTCCCTTTTTCCAGGCCATGGTATAGTGTAGCCCATAGGGATAGGTATTTGCCAAGTAAGACAGGGGTATAAGTTAAGGCAGAACCATTACAAGGCCTGTAAAACAATAGCTTAGGTAACAAAGCATAAGGCTCAAAAGCCTTCGCATATGCAGTTATCTAGGAGTAACCCTAGATTATAAAAGACACAGGACAAAATGTAGTAATAACTAAACGGCTGACAGGTAACCACAAGATGCCAATTTATATCAACTTGGGATATTTTAAGTTAGGTACATCAGCAGAGGTCTGACCACAAGAGTACCATGGTAATTAACAAGCTTGAGATAAATAAGCTAGTAACCTAAGGGAGAAAGGCACCCCAACATTAGGATGAGGAAATACAAATAAGGAAAAGAGGAAAAAACTCTACTGTGAATACGCATTAGGCATAGTGGCAGTGTAACACATTATAAAAGTTGCATCTCGGCCTGTGTGGGAGACGTAATTCTTGGGAGACCCCAGGGTGGTGACCACTGGCGGTGATGGTGAGTCTGATGATGAGGATGATAACAAACACTTCAGGTTCTTTTGCAAGGGACGGTGTGAGTACATGAATGCTCAGAGACACATTCTGAATTATCTCTATCCACCTTGCTGGACTGGAATGTTTGTAACTTTTCTCACTATGTTAATAAAACTTACAATCACAAAAGGTTCTTCCAATGTCTGAATGTTGTAACCATGCACATCGGGGTTCCCAACTGAACAGTAATTTTAATAAATAGTGGGCATGATCTTGGGACAAGAACCTACCAAGTCTCAAAGTGCTAACTGGAAATTCCTAAAAAAGAAGAACAGGAGTACTTGTGGCACCTTAGAGACTAACAAATTTATTAGAGCATAAGCTTTCGTGGACTACAGCCCACTTCTTCGGATGCATATAGAATGGAACATATAATTAATCCAAAATCAATAGCTCATCAAACAATAGGAAGTATGGCTGCCAGAGAAGGGTGTGGCTAAAACTGCACTAAATTACTGTAGGGACCAAAGTAATCCCAAAATCAGGGATTCACAAATGTGCTCTAAAGCCTCCCTTGCACACACGCATACAAGCACATACACCCCAAATTTGCAGGCCACAGAACACATGATCTGGCTTACTGACTTCAACAGAGTTACTCTCGATTCACATTGGTGTAGCGAGAAGAGATGCAGACTCCAAGTCTCTCTTACTTAAGCACATCAACATAAAGAAAATTAACAAACATTATTATCTGAAGTTGAAAAGCTGCCCACAGGACCATTAAGGCAAAAGATCTATAACTTCCCACTGCCAGCATCATAAAGGAATTATGACAGGCCTTTACCCTAGTGTATAGGGATTTATGATTTGCATTATACTGAGGAAGTATATAGCTTTTTTAAAAATGCTCTTCTATCACCTGAATCCATTAAAAAGGATGTTACAGCCATACCCCTGGACATGACAGATGTGAACATTTATCCACAAGTGTAAGACTAAATATGCTTCCACAACTCAGTGCAACAAAACACTGCTATCTCAGACATGAGGGAAAACAGATTTATTGCGGACATATCAGCTCCATCAGTCAAATGTAAATATCACTCCAGTCAATTACCAACCCTTTCAACTACACAGCAGGCTCTGGAAGAACGATAAATGTGTTTTGCACCCAGACCTTGAAATGTGGTAAAAGTGATAACTGAATCATTTATCTGTTTTGATGAGTCATTTTTTCTTCTACCAGACAGTACAATTGGCAGAAAACTATATTTTTGTTCCAAAAAATCTAAACAATTATAAAGGTAATGGTGTGCTATAAATAATTAAAAATCCAAGATATCTCATCCCTTGGATTTGGAGAAAAATTATCTATTTACCCAACAAACGTATGATACAAAAAGTTTAAGTAGATGGTTACTTCGCATGTGGAATTCTAGCCTCCAAAAATGATGATACGAAGATCCTTTGTATTATATTATTACAGTAATTCCACAATGCCTGCTCTTTCTAGATCCTGATTTCTTTGCAGGTCTAGTTCTGTTAATCTAATTCCTTGGAAATTAGAATACTACAATTTTCATCAATTGCACTTTTGCTGAAAGGAGGAAACAAAAGCAATCATCACAACCACACATTTTGTACTATTTAAACAGACACCTAAGAAAAGGATGTTTCTGTTCCATACAGAAATCTTAAGGGAAAAAGTAAAGAATGTAACAAATGCAGTTTACAACTGCAGATGCTTGCTACCTCTTTCATTAAGAAACACCACCACAGTAATTCTGCATTAAACACAAAATGTCAAACAGTTTCACTTCAGTAATCTGGCCTTCTCATTAAACAGCAAAATAAAGAGGATGTCACTGAGACCAATATATTTTTGAATACTAGATTCTGAAATGTATATAAAAGCAATTTCTATTAAAATTAACAGTCATGTCTTGGACTTACCTGAGGTCTCAGTTTTGTCCATTGCTACATAAACTACAAAAAGATTCTCCAGTAAGTACTGTCTGTGATCCACAAATTCCTGTTGGGAGTTTTCCATTCTTAGTACTAAGCTCATTTTTAGCAGCACTGGATCGTCAGACATAAAACAGCAACTCTGGAGTGACATAAATGAGGGGGAAAGGTGGTGGAAAAGAGGGGAAATTTCATAAAATAATCTGATTTGAATAGAACATACTGAATTGATGGTCTCAGCCAATTTCTAATAGACAAATGTTCTATGTGCATCACAAAGGTACCAATCCCGGGGCAGTAATTAGAACTTTGATGGAATTCTCAGTAGAGGCAGAGGACTGCACAGATACAGAGAGCAAATTCCACTCAAAGAGGGACTTTCTGGGGGCAACATGGGGAAGCCTTCCCTGGCAACGTTGCGCCTCTTTCTGGATAAACAGAAAGCTGCAGTCTCCAGGACGCATTCTGCAAACACTCAGTTCACACACACACTCCTACACAAAAAAGTAAAACCAAAGCACAGCACAATGGGGTCCTGGTCAATGACTTGGACTCTGAGGTGCCATAGTGATACAAGTGATAAATAATAATAAACATTAAAACGACACTAAGGATTAAGCCTCAAAAGAATCCCAATGTAACAGTAGTTTCAACTGGAAGGTCTGGCCTTAGGGACTGTAAAACATTTTCATTTGTAAAATCCTTCACTCTGAATAAGGTGCACTATAAACAGACTAGCGGAATGAATTCCAAAGGTGGGGAACCTTCAGATGTGCAACAAAGAATGTCCAAGCTCAGGGACTGAGAGAAAGAGCACTCAGCTGACCTTAAATAGTATGGTGAGGTATAAGGTAAAAGAAGCAATCTGGATCCCAGACTTCTCACAGCCTTGAGATTCCAAAAGACAGAAGTGGAAAACATCCAAAATATTTATATAAATAGTATTCTATTATTGTTTAACAGTGTGATTAATCGTGATTAATTTTTTTAATCGCTTGACAATACTTTGCAATGCCAGCTACAAAAGTGCCATGCAAACGTCTGTTCTCACTTTCAGGTGACATTGTAAATAAAAGCGGGCAGCATTATCCCCTGTAAATGTAAACAAACTTGTTTCTCTTAGCAATTGGCTGAATAAGAAGTAGGACTGAGTGGACCTGTAGGCTCTAAAGTTTTACATGGTTTTGTTTTTGAGTGCAGTTATGTAACAAAGAAAAAAAAATCTTCAGTTGTAAATTGCACTTTCACAATAAAGAGATTGCACTATGGTACATTTATGAAGTGAACTGAAAAGTACTATTTTTGTTTTTTATTTTACAGTGCAAATATTTGTAATAAAAATAATATAAAGTGAGCACTATACACTTTACAGTCTGTGTTGTAATTGAAATCAATATATTTAACAATGTAGAAAAACACCCAAAATATTGAATAAATTTCAATTAGTATTTTATTGTTTAGTAGTGCGATTAAAACTACGATTAATTTTTTTTTTTGAGTTAATCACATGAGTTAACTGCAATTAATTGACAGCCCTAATTTTTAAACCTAAAACCCTGGTCAGTGTTCCATTAAAATGAAATGTACATGTCATACCTTAAGTTGTTGGCACATATTGTTATGTAAACTGCATTCAAGATGAACTTGTAAGAGACTGGCATTCGTAGTTTCTGCCTAGAAAAGGAAAAATTAAGACAACAGTTCAAAGTGTTTGATTTAACAGATTATATCCAGTCAAATTTGGCCCAAAGTTTACATTTTGTAAGGCCAATAAAAACTATTCCCATTACATTTCTATTGAGATTCCAAAAGATACAGTGTTTTTTCTCTAATATGAAGGCTTTTGAAAGCCAAGCTTTTACACAAAATCTAACATTTTCATTTGTTTTTAAAATCCATAAATCCAAATCACTGGTTTTAGATACATGTTTTTGTGCAATATATGCCACCCAAACATTGCATCACTGAGAACCTCCCAGTGAAAGCTGACTATAAATGAATGTGAAGTTGACTTCGTTATTTTCATTGTACTAGCTGAAGGAAATGCAAAAGGCAAACAAAATAGCGAAAAACAAATGGCAATGTTGTTAATTCTTTCAGTTTCAATAAAATGTAATCCCTGACAGCAAGGAGATCAGTTTAAAAAAATGTTTTGATTTTTTTAATTTGACTATTATTTTAGGGTAATATGGCAGCCAATATCACTGCTCAACGAGAAACAGTATCATTTCCACTCCTACTTGCATGTCAAATTATTATTAAACATTTTATACAGTAGCAACATATGATGGACTCTTATAAATCTTAAGCTCCTACTTGATTTTCTCCTATAATGCCTTTTTTTAACATACAATAAAAGCTTCCTTCCTTGTTTTCCTGTATATTTTCTTTGAAAAACATATTTAAAAAACTGCTGGTAGGCTAAATTTGTGGTAAGATTTCCTGGATGCAGCCTTGATGTTCAGGTCTCACACCAAAACAAAGAAATAAAACAACACAAAACAGAGAAATTATTTTCTGTTGCTTCACCTTTTTATTAATTTGAAAGAAAAAAAAATGAATGTGTTTATTTTGCCAGCTTATAAAATGTTCATGCAGTAGCACTGTCTAAACTTAGCCAGACATAATGCATGCAAGCTATGTGAAATATTGTCATACATAGTATGTCATACCAACAATCCATAATAATTCTGTGCTTCTCCTTATCAGTGATTGTCAATTATGCCAAATTACATGATGGTTTGGGGACTAATTTAAGATCACAGTCAATTTTTCATTTGTGACCTCACTCAAATTTGAATCAAGGTCTCCAAAGATGCAAGAGCCAGTGTAATCTACTCAATCTTTTCCTTTAAAAAAAACTGAAATCATTTGAAGTTGAAAGAGGCAGAACTGTGAAAGAAATGTTAAAAGGTGCCATACCCTAATGCATATTTTTATCTCTGATGAGCTTTTGTATAAAAACCTCACAGGAAATCCATTCTATTATTTGCTCAGGGAAGAGACATGCATTTAAAATCCTGAAAGAAATACAATCAGGAGGAGACACTTTGAAGCCTTTTTCTACAGATAAGGTGGTGGTGGTTTTATCACACAGTAAATTCACCACATGCATAATGCTTCTTCTATAATGTGATGTGTGATTGCATAAGAGCACAACAAAACAAAAAGTCAACATGATTTCTTTGGTATTCACTCAGTTTATATAGCAAATATTGCAGAATCCCACAAGGGGGAGTTCTAACACCTCCAAAGGTTAATCACATAATTTAAAAAACAATTTTAAAAAACTCCTTTTTTAGCACAGCACTATTGAGGAATGGGAGTCTCAACCAATTCACCTCTTTTTGCAATTTCACCTTTATTTTGTCCTAATCAAATTATGCAAGTAGATCAAGCTCTTAAATCCATTATGTGCATCATGAATTAACCTTCCACAGCTATTACTGGCAGTGGAGTTTCAACAAGAAAATGGGTTAATGTGAGCAGACCACTTGTAAGTCAGCTAATTGGTCTGATAAACCTTATCCAACTTAGATTTCCCTTCTGAACCTTCCTGGAAAGAACTATATTTTTTTTTTCACTAGCCTATACACCACTACTTTATGCATTCTTTTCCTTTGCTTAAAGTGCTTGGTCAGTTAAGGCTCTTCAGATTTTCTCCAGATAAAGGTCAACTAAATGTAATACTCTGAGTCAAGTTTTTCTATAGCTTTGTCTGAACCACTTCTCTCTCTACTTCGAGTAAAGGCTATTATTCTGTCTCCTAGTCATATACCTTTGCTTCTCAGTTTGGCCCTCACTGCTATTTTGAAGGTTTCTCGTGTCATGTTTCATTTCTCATGTCTCCTCCCCCTTATGTATCAAATGTGATTTAACAACTTCTTATAGGATGAAGTTTATCCTAAACCCTTAAATCAGAGATTAGGTGATGAGGCAAGCCTTATGAAAGCCCTACATGCTTTGAGAAAATTTTATCCTTAATAAGGGTAGGATTCACAAGATGATTTATTTTGTCCCTGATTTTGGGTCCTAATGACCTGTCAACGGAGTTCTATTCCCCTAACTTTTATAGTGATTACTACATTTCTGAATTGCACTCTGTCCAGTCTAGATTTTAAATGCCTTAGATCAGGGGTTTCCTGCCTTCCTTTTGTTGCCCACAATTGCTAGGAACGCAGTAGTCAAGTAGCCAATTTGGTGCACCAGTTAACCAATCCCAATCATAATGGTTTTGTTTTGCATGCCCTGGATGCTATAATTTGGTATTTTAAAAGAGTGAAGCTACTAAAAAAAAAGAAAGGAAAGAAAAATTCCAAAACACAGCTGTATTTTATGTTCATCTGCTGTCTATAGGGATTTTTTTAAATGTGCAAAGGTAACTTCAGAAAAGAAAAGGGTTCTTCATTGTGCTATGACAGACAATATATATTGCCTGTCAAGCCAAGCGTCTTACGTAATTGACAGGATGCATACATCACAGAAGAGAGGACAAAATAAGGAATCTTAGAATCAGTATACTACAATTCCATGAAAAAAAGCTTCACCACCTTCATCTTCCTTTCTTGATTGTGTAAGTATTCTGTCCTATAACACAGAAAACTGCTATGGCATATGAATCATAGCAGAATGTGAAATTATACAGTGCCTTGTTCTCATAAGAAGCAAAATGAAAAAGCAAAGACCCATAACAAAAAAAATCTAGAATGAGCCCTGTGTGACAGGAATAATGGAACCATTTTGACTGACACACACACACACACACACACACTCTCTCTTACACTTTCAGCTCAATGGTTTTTCATCAGGATTTGCCAAAACTGAAAGGTTCTGTGGATATGCTTCAATTTTGACAAAATTCTGCTCTTGCCTGCTCCTACCTGCCTGGCTCCTGAGCAACACACATGATGGGCTGCTGCAAAGCCCTGGGAGTCCTGGCTTCCAAGCTCTTAGGCTTACAGCTCTTCAGCAGCCTGGGCTCATGGGCAGCTTGCCAGACGAGGGGCCTCCGAGTTAGTACTTCCAGTAGGACTGGGTGGAAAATGGTAATTCCCTTTCATGAAGAATTCTGAAAAACTTTTGGTTTGCTTTCTGAATTGAAAAGAAATCAAATCTTGAAATCTTCCATGAAACAGAATTACCATTCTCCATTCAGCTCTAACACACATGCATGCAAACACAAATATTAAAATCAACCTGGTCTTTAATACAGGGCCATTATACACTGGTACATTTTGGATATTCTAAGCTTCCCATCAGTTTGTAAAAATGTAACTAGAGACTATTTCACCTCATTAATTACTATGGGCAAAAGGAGCAATTATGAATGTTTGATTATATAGTTTGCTATTATGGACATTTTGTTTTGCTCTGAATATTGTACTGAACATACAGGGATAGTAGATACAAAAAAAGGTAAAAATTGTCCTAGAAGCAAGAAGCAATTGGTTTGATGATAAAGATAATTTCCAACAAAAACCTCAGTTTACTAAAAAAGACATTTTTAATGGCAAGATTAATGGGAAAGCGGGTGGGGGGTAGAGGGAGAGGTGTGCAGGGTGGGAATAGAGGAAGAATGCTAATTTTCAAAGAGAGAAAAGAACAGATTTGACTGAGTAAGAGTCAAAATTACTACAAATCTTCAAGTCACTTCTTGGTTCGCACCAAGTAGAGATCGTACAGAGACAGAAACCTTTAAAGAAATAGCAAGAGCTTGGACCAACTGACCTAGTAGGTTCCCTTTCCAGCCATAAAAGTTCAAGGATTCTATTTTATATTATTACATTCTGATAATTCATTAAAAACAAACAAAAAACAGTCTGGTGGTTCTGATAATGATTATTACTCAGTGAAGCGTATTTTTACCCATCCAAACAGAGAAAACATCACAGACTGTTGGCTGGACTGTTTTCAAAATATTGTTCAACCAGCACCAGAAGGGTTGTGTGGAAATTGAGTGCAATTTCCCTCTATGTCCACAATCTAACCTAGATAGGGCCTCAATTAGACTGATTCTGTAAACATTTGCACATAATAGGTGTGCTTGTTGGATCAGGGTTGTATTATTCAAACTCCCTCCCTCCCAGGAGTTTAGCTTTAATAGTAAATAAAACAATAATATACAATAAGCCTCCTCTGTGATCTTGGCTTCAACTGGGATTTTCCTCCAGGATTTCCTCAGTCTTAAATCCCTAGTTCCCTATTCCTAAAGAGCTATCACACCCCTCTCTCTCTCCCCCCCCCCACACACACAGACACTCCCTGTTTTATCCAAAGTCATGTTAACAGACTATACCTGTCACAATGATTAAGACTATATTTTAGTCATGGGTATTTTTAGTAAAAGTCATGGACAGGTCACTGGCCGTAAACAAAAATTCACGGGCCTGTGACCTGTCCATGACTTTTATGAAAAATACCTGCCCTGACTAAAACTTGGGCGGGGTCCGCGGGTGCTTGGGGGGAGGGAGGAGGTCCAGGGGCGCTGCTGGTAGTGGGGGAGGTGGGGGACCGGGCCGAGGTGGTACTGTGTGGGGGGGGAGGAGGAGGGTTGGCAGGGCTTCCTACCCTGCTCCGTGTCCCTACAGCTCCTAGGCACATCCCAGAATGATATTTGCTTTTTGGCAACAGTGTTACACTGTTCACTCGTATTTAGCTTGCGATCCACTATGACTCCCAGATAGGGTGACCAGATGTCCTGATTTTATAGGGACAGTCCCGATTATTGGGTCTTTTTCTTATATAGGGTCCTATTACCTCCCACCCCCGTCCCGATTTTTCACACTTGCTGTCTGATCACCCTACTCCCAGATCCCTTTATACAGTACTCCTTCCTAGGCAGTCATTTCCCATTTTGTATGTGTGCAACTGATCATTCCTTCCTAAGTGGAGTACTTTGCATTTGTCTTTTATTGAATTGCATCCTATTTTCTTCAGACCATTTCTCCAGTTTGTCCAGATCATTTTGAATTTTAATCTTATTCCCCCCAAAGCACTTGCAATCCCTCACAGCTTGGCATCATCTGCAAACTTTGTAAGTGTACCCTCTATGCCATTATCTAAATCACTGATGAAGATACTGAACAGAACTGGACCCAGAACAGATCCCTGCGGGACCCCACTCATTATGCCCTTCCAGCTTAACTATGAACCATTGATAACTACTCTCTGGGAATGGTTTTCCAACAGTTATGCACCCACCTTATAGTAGCTCTATCCAGGTTGTATTTCTCTCGTTTGTTTATGAGATGGTCATATGAGACGGCATCAAAAGCCTTACTAAAGTCAAGATATACCACTTCCCTCCCCTCACCCACACAAACACGGCTTGTTACCCTTCAAAGAAAGAATTAGGTTGGTTTGACACTATTTGTTCTTGACAAATCCATGCTGACTGTTACTTATCACCTTATTATCTTCTAGGTGTTTGCAAACTATTTCTTAATTATTTGCTCCATTATCTTTCCAGGTACTGAAATTAAGCTGATTGGTCTACAATTCCCCAGGTTGTCCTTATTTCCGTTTTTTATAGATGGACATCTACATAGCCTGAAATAATTCCTAAGGAAGAAGAAGCTGTAAGGCCTCAGATTATTTTGGGACTTGTTAGAGAAGTTTAAGCTGCGTATGCTGCTTTGACTACTGTGAAATTCCAAAAAACTCCCTAAAAAATACCCACACTATGTATAAACTGGGGGGGGTGGGGAGAAGGGTACAAGATGTACTATGACAAACCCAAGACAGCATAGTGTCCAGGAGGGATAACTCAGGGGTTTGAGCATTGGCCTGCTAAACCCAGGGTTATGAGTTCAATCCTTGAGGGAGCAATTTAGGGATCTGGGGCAAAAATCAGTACTTGGTCCTGCTAGTGAAGGCAGGGGGATGTACTTGATGACCTTGCAATGTCCCTTCCAGTTCTATGAGATAGAGATATACCTATCTATTTTTTTTAGTGGACTTGGCTCACTCTATGTCTGAAGTAAGCAGAGGGAGTTGAATCCCACAGCTACCAAACCCTGCACTATTTAAAGTGAAACTGAGAATGGGGTGGACTCATCCCGAAATTCAGAAGGGTCCTGCCCAAATCAGAAGACTGAAAGTCCAGAAGAAAAAGTCACAGGCACAAACAAACCACAGAAGGAAAGCCACATTTTTAAACTAGAGAAGGGCTGGGTTCTGTGTTTTTTCATATTAAAAATACAGATTTGCTTTAAAATGTGGGATATAGTTAATAAAAAAAAGGCAAAACTTTATTAATGCCCAAACTGTCATGCCTCTTCCCCAGGAAGCTGCTGATCACCTTCTCCCTTCTACCCAGCCTGGCTATAGGTTTCTGCTGACTTTCCTTTTCACCTTCCTCCCTGGGAGCCTCCCCTTCCTTCCATAGCTGCTGTGTCTCTTGACAGCTACTCCCATTCTCCTCTCTTTGGAAATGGATTACGCTAAACCAGCAAAAGGTATTCTGATTCCAGAATAAGAGTACACCTCTACCCCGATATAACACGACCCGATATAACACGAATTTGGATAGAACGCGGAAAAGCAGTGCTCCGAGGGGGCGGGGCTGCGCACTCCGGTGGATCAAAGCAAGTTCGATATAACATGGTTTTACCTTTAACGTGATAAGATTTTTTGGCTCCCGAGGACAGCATTATATCGAGCTAGAAGTGTATCTACACATGGGAGTTTTTCTGGAATAGCTATTCTGCTTTAAATTCACACCATTTTATTCTGGAATAACTGTCATCTGTACACAAGCTCTAAAGTAAGAGACAATGGGTTTGACCCTCAAATGCCTTGAACTCCTTCAAAGCAAATGGTGTGTGCGCGTGTATGTATAAACTGTCACCAATCTGATACAACAGCATTTTATTCAAACTTTGTGTAGGCACAAATGATTACACAAGATTCAAGGCAGTGGCAAATAGGGCAATAACTTTTTTAATCTCTATAGGCTTATTTTATTCATTATTAACATGCAGAAAAGGTCACAAATACAATTTTTTGAACTCTGCAGGTCACCTTTAAATTAATAACTATTCTGGGGAGCTTTCACCCCAGTTGTAGGCACCATGGTTAAAAAAGAAGTTTAATCAAGCTGTAAACAAATATATACAAAGTTAACCATATAAACAACTGTTCATGCCAATTTTTTCATTTAAACTTTACCTCCCCACCATGTTTTAATTCCTACCATAACATTACTGTGCCACTGCACAGAAACCAGAAAATGAGAGAGAAAGTGAGATTGACCAGTAAGATTCACCCTCCTACAACGTGAAATGCAAAAATCTTAAAAACTCGAGTGATGCAAATTGAAGTCAATTTCTGAAAAAAATTAATTTGTTAGTAACACAAGTAAAGATTTTTTTAATATATATTTTTATTTGCATACCTGAAAATAAAAATGTAAGTTCCTGTATTTCTAAGTTTACTAATGTTGTGTTTTAAAAAAAATGCATACTGTACCAGTGTTGGTGAAATCTGGATGTTTTGGATACGTGGAAGCAGTAAACAGGTATTCACTAGCTGCTTGTTAGAATCTTCTGGAGAGGTTCCCAGAGATCCCGTTCCAAATACCTGTTGTAAAAACAGTACATTATTCCAACATCTGATATTTAAGTAATTATCACAAACCATGAAACTTCATTTTGCTAATAAGACTCCAAGAAATAAACTAGTTTTTAAAATTACACTTTAAAAACAAAAGGTAATGCAGCATTTTGTGCAGAGAGTTCTACTCTAAAAAGTAACTACAGGTCCCCCTTTGTGCATTCATTCATTCAGACATTATGATGTATCCCTAATAAAAGGGCACCCATCAATGTAACATATAAGTGTCTCCAAACAATTAAAAACAAAAACAAATTCTCTTTCAGGCAATTTTAATAGACACATCATATATGTGGATGCTGCTGATGATTCTTGTGAACTGCACCATGATATCAGACACCTCCAGCCAACAGCTTTTCTATCAAAAAGAACGTCTGGGGAGAACACACATTTCACACCTTCTTTACATAGAAAGAAGCAAAAGAGGGAACTTGTTTTAAAAATTCCATGTCATCTTTAAAACGTACCATTTAGGCTTTGTTGTTCACAGAGCATTGAGAAGAACGGCATGGGGAATGAGTAAATTCATACTTTGACTACTGTTATTTGGCTGAACACAGTTTTCTTCAAAGCTGCATTAACAGAGCAGTAGCACATTGCATATGATGGTTGTATCTTCAGAACAGAATAAGACTTTTTAAAACAAGCTTAAAATCTGCAGAGAAATGCAGAATGGAATAAAAACATGAGGGGACCATAAAGTTGCAAGAGTTGAATTTTTCCACATCTGGGATAATCCTCTGCCCCTAATATTAAGGCAGGTTTTATTTAAAGATGATTTTGCTGATTGTGTTTCAATAAGGTATTTACTGTTTCCTTTATCCAGCCTGTACATCAGTGCCAACCCATCAGCAGCCCCAAAACCTACATGAACCATATGAAGGCACATACATGAAGGCAAAATGTGCAGTTCTCCTCACCCACAGTGATGTCACAGATAGGGCAGAGGGTTCGTTAGTCTCTTCTAAAATCTTAGCTGCACACTGAACATGTTGAGAAGTGACTTTTCAATCTCTTATATTGCTTTCTTATTCCTCACCCCCAAAACTTTTTTCAGTGAAAGAGCCACGTGCTAACTTTGGAATGTATTTTGCTTACTGGTGCGAAGAGAGGTCTTTGCTTTATTTTAAGGTGAAAAAGTATACTCACTCTCATTTTCCCATAACTCAAAATCACAGCAGTGAATTTTCCACAAGGAACATTTAAAAAAAATTTTTTTTTACATACTCACTGAAATATAAATACGGTATAGAAACATCAAATGTGTTTTATATCCTTTATGCTGTCACAGTGCATCATAATGCCTCCTGCACCACAGAAGTTATGCCTACCCTAGAGTTTGTGGCCCTGTTATAGTTAAAGCTCTTACTTTATTCTATTAAAGATGACTGCCGTAAAAATCTTTGCAGACTAGTAAAATGACTGACCATTTTATAAAACACCTTCTTAAAACTTGTCCACAAAAGGACAAGGTGAAATGAGATGTATGAAGAGCAACAAGCCAAATGAAAGAGAAGAGAAGCTGGACATAAAAGTGAGATGATAAATCAGCATTTAGTAGATTGTTCTTCTAGCTTCCCTAAAAATATCCCAGCCACATTTCTGAGCCTCTCCCAATGTCACACACCAATAGTGTGCATTATCAGGTATATTTTTCAAGTTAGTTGACCTACATCTCATTTTGAGATTTTTTTCCTATAGCAGTCTCAGGATGAGGGAGTGGGCAATGTGGTTCAAGTTGGTGTTATTTTTTTAAATAATGGAGGAAATGAATTTAAAAATTAATCAAAGTGCAGGAAAAAAAACAGCAAATATGTAACATTCCCTTTAAAATATTTTAATGTCAAATAACTCAAGAAATACGTGGTGAATTCTTCAGGTAACCAGAATAAGAGGAATCTTCAGGTCACCAGCCATCACTTACCCTTTTGTTTTATTTTTCAAGAAGCCTAAAACTGCTACAACTTACCCTTCCACCCTGTGAGACTCCACTGCATCTATCCACAAAAGAACCCCAGCGCTCGAAGACCACCTACACAAGACTCAGTAAGTTTGTTTCCTAAACACTTCTAATGCATGTTACATCCCAGCATAGTGCATGCTATGCTGGCACATGGTGTAGAAGCAGCTATTTGTGGCAGGTGGACATAGACCGCAATCCTACAAAACACACATGTGTTTAACTGGATTACCATGAGTAGTCCCAGTAATGATAGTAACATTAAGGGCATACATAAATGTTTGTAGGACCAGGGTCTTAGTCAACGGCAAACTTTGCTCCCTTTATCCTGGTTATGTCAGGAATTCAACATATTTTCAAAGTTAGATTTTTAAGTTAATGTCTTTAGAGGTCATTTTTGAAGCATGAGTCAATTGAAAAGTTACCTGATATGAAAGTACTCCATGAGATGAGGTATTTATAAATAATGAACTTTCAATATTGCCTTCCTCTGTTGGCAGAAAGAGGACTCTGAAAGAAATTTTTCCCATTGCTGGAATCACCTAAAGAGACAACATAAAAGCCTGCTGCTCAATACAGCTAATTGCAGCTCCTTCCCTTTGACATCATCTATCATCAGACCTTTCTATATATGAATCCAGATGCATGAACCCCACAAATGCAGGGCCCCATCCCACCAGGTACTGAGCACACTCAACTCCCAATAAAGTCAAGAACTGAGAACACTCAGCAATGTGCAATGTTGAGCTCAGAATTTTTAGGATATCAAATGGTCAGGAGGACACTTAATAGAAAGCTCTAAAAGCTTGTCCACCTACACAATATCGATGTCCAAAAACGTTTTAGCCCAACAATCGGTTCTCTGTAGTTCAGTACACAGTGAAGTGAACCAATGCATGAGCTATATGATGCTTAATGAACTGAGTCACAGTTAACGTTGGGCATACAGTTTGGCAACCAAATCTGAGCCTAACTCATAAAAACAGAATCAAGTTTATGTCTGGAAAATCCTAACTCTTCCCCGTTTATGTGAGCCACGTTCAAGCTTGTTTGCTGAACCATTCATTCAGCCCTAGTCAAAATGGTGATTGGATATAAGCAAATGGGGGAAAAAATACCAGCACACCAGAAGAGGGTGAAATCTGGGCTTTGTCAACTTGAGCACCGCAGTGTACTTTTTACATACTTCAGATGTTCTTAAGTTTCACAAAGAGAGCTTTAATTAAACAATTGTCCTGAAGTTTGTTATTTTTATAACTGCAATCCAAAATCTTTAAAAAAAACCATTGTATTGTAAATCTGCTTTATAAGGAACATGCAGGACTATACTCAAGAGATTGAGAATCCAAGCTATAAACAGCTTCAGGCCTTTGAACTACTGAACTCCACAGAAGCACTATGGTACATACAGTAGAGTGGGATTTAACAAACCATCTTAACAATAACGAATTCTTTCCTTTCTGAGCCATCTTAAAAGGAGCCTCTCTTATTGTAGGAGTTTGGATTTCCCCCCCTTATCTATCCAGGTATAAGTGAAACAAAAACGTAAGCTAGCAAACACAGAGAAAGAATGAGTTGGGGGTAGCATGGAAAAAGAACACAGAACAAAAACTTTAAGCCAAAATAAACATGAAGCATTGGCACTCCGCCACTGCATAGTTTCCAAGAGTACATCAACACTCACCCTGCTATGAACAGGAGACACATGAAAATGTCTAGTAGCTGTAAACACTGAATTCACTACAACTTCTCTATCCCTACTAGGGTTGTAAGCATACAGCATTTTAGATCTGGGCAGTCCCAGTAACCTAAGGGAAAAAAAAACAAAGTATTACTGATTTTATAAACATTGGTAATTTGCAAGAAAAATCAACACAGTTTGGTGCTATTAAAACATTTTGATATGTAACAATCTGTCAGCTTAACAGTTTGACCCTTTAAAATATAAAGAAAAATAAATGACATTGAAACATATCGGTTACACATAGCAAAAACCACATACGGTCATTAACAGTTTGTGAAACATAGATACGTACATACATACATATATAGAGAGAGACAGAGGGAGGTCAGGTTGGTTTTTTTACTTGCTGGGTACAGATTTTTTAGGAAACAAATTATGTTTAAGAGAAGTAAAAGCCTTGCTTGGTCAGTTGACAAAATGATTCTTTTAGGCCATATATTTTTGGTAATAAGTTTGAAAGCTGTTTCTGATGCAGACATTCTCTACTTCTTCTGGAACATTCCTTTAGCTCACAAGGGGATTGTGCTTTTTGGTAACCGATGGGATAAAGCTGCTAATCATTCTTTAAAAGCTTTCCTCTAGCCAAAACTTAAGCAGCACAGACACCCTTACAGATTCTAGCAATGTATTTGTTTTTTCAGAGAGTTGATTTCTTTTAAGTGTTATTCTTGTCCTATAACAAGCCCACTCCCAGATCTACTAAAGCAACTTATCTCAGTAAGAGGCCATCCAATGGTAAGAACCCATTTGGTACAGCTACAGGAATCACCTACAAATGCTGTTTACTCAGTGTTCACTGGTTTCCTGTCTACAGTCACCCATTCTCCTTTTAACATCATGTGTTCTCCTCCCAAACCCTGAAACTAGCGTTTTCACCTGACCCCCAATGATCAATGTTCCTCAAACCCAGGAAATTTACTGCAGTCACAGTGGTGAATCATATTTCTCGTGATTTGGGAGCAATGAGAGAAGAGTATCTACGTACTTTGTCTATACCACTCTTTTTTCTGACAAAATTCCCTTTGTTAACACTGGCCCGGGTACCCCAGTGGGACAGGAACAGTCAGCATGCTAGCGTACAAAGATGTCAGTGTTTTCACTACGACTTGCTCTGAGCCACACTGCTAGGTATCTGGAAGAAGGAGAGCTGCTGGGAGCCTGGACCCCGTGTGACGATGGCCTCAACAGGACAATGTGTATTCCTTTCTCCCATAGAAAGGAATGATCTGAGCTAATACTTTTTCATTCCAAACTTGCCTCAATTTGGTAGCCCACCCATTAATTATTAATTAAAGGAACAATAATCTAAGATACTCACTGCATTCCGAAATGCAGACCCGAGGGATGAAAATGTAAGGCCTTCCCATTAGGTATCCTTGCTGAGAAGCTGAAAAAGAAAAAAATGATGAATATTTTGTTGACATGCTATTTTGAAACTGAGGCAGACTACTACCTAAAATGCACATTTGTCTTGTTATTGAGCTAACACTGAAGTGCTCTCCTAACTTTACATCTCAAGCACACTGTTCCATGGCTTTTCATACATTCCTCTGTAGAGCTGCACTATTCACACTTTTATAAGATTTCTATGGTGTGGAATATACTGGCAATCACTACAAGTGAAATTATGACTCAGGTTCAATTATTTCTTATGTGCAAAAGAGAATTTGGATGAAATCACCACAAGGACTGTAACACCATGCTTACATTATCCACAATTATTTCCAATAGCAAATCCTAGGTTTACAGATACTGCTTTAGCATCTCTTCTCCAAAGGTGTATTGAAGAAATAATGGAGTAACATATGTTTCAGTTGTCCCTTTACTCTTCTCTGCACTGGGGAAGTTTACAAAAAAAATCCCACCATTTCTCACATATCTTCAGCAGCAGGTTACAGCCCTACTGTAGACAAGGATTCCAGGTCTGGACCCATTATCATCACTGTTTAAACTTTTCAACAAGATTAAACATGGTAGTGAAAACAAGTATGGACCCCAGAACCTTGTCTACAATAGGTATGCACCCAGTGTTAAATATGTTTTAGAAAAGTTCCTTACTGTTGATGCGGCCGATTGACTACATCTACACTCATGTAGAGTGCAGACACTGCGCCCCTACCCTCCTGCAAGCATGGTATAAATAGCAGTGTAGATGGTGCTGCTTAGGCCAATAAAAACCTTTGGGTACATACCCTACATAGCTCTCTGCATGCGCCTCTCATGTCTACACCATTATTTTTAACAGTGTAGTATCCCACTGTGGGAAACTTTCCACGCCACAGTGAAAGACTCCGGCAGTGGGGAAAAGCTCTGGCAGGGGGCAGACAGCCAGGAAGGTTCCAGCAGCTCCCTGTGTTGGGAATGGCAGGTGTATTCACTGCCATGCTTAGCTACACATTACAGTGTAGCCACAGCCTGCTTTTCACTGCAGTGTGTAGCTACACATACCCTAAATGCCTAGAAAAGGCCTTTGTGTCATAGCCAGTGACCAGGTTCAGCAATATAGGGCAAAAGGCAGATACTTCGCAGAGGGTGCAGCTAGAGAAAGAGTAGCATCAGTCTGAAGATATCAAATACCTGAAATGGTCCTGAAAATTATGTGATTTTAATTGTTGCAGTTTTGAAATAGGTTGGGATTAAAGATGGAAATTTGCAAATAGTATCCTCATCAGAATCAATATTTATTATTTGTATCACAGTAGCACACAAAGTGATAGGGGACTTACTGTGTTACAAGCTGTATAAATAAACAGAAAGACACCTAGATTTCAAACAAGGTGCATCAAGTGAGTAACAAACAGTAGTAGGGAAGGAGGCGGAAGAATGGAGTTATTGATAACAATATGACATTGTTACATAGGTTTGCTAGGTCCACACCTTCATGGTTCAAGAAGTTTAATCTAAATAAATACGAGCTATCCTTGACTGCTATTAACAGCCTTGAGAAAGAGAGGACAGTGACCTTTTTAATTAGCTCAGGAAATGGATTTTATGGCACATGGTAGGACAGTTCATTGATAACCTATTTCAAAATGCATTCTTGTAATGTTATTCTTGAATAATTTTATATATTTATTTATTTCATTTTCCAAATTGAAACAAACAAAAAGAATCAATATTGGTAGGAAAGAGAATCAACAACATTGTTACAAGAACTCAACTTCAACTTAGTTAAACTCAAAACTACTATCATTTTTCTTGGCCCCTCTCTCTCTCTATATATATATATATTTTAAAAGGAAAACTAGAAAATGGCACCCACATTAGGGGGACTTAATGATTTTCTTCTTGGGAATTCTAGAACCCTGACAACTTTTCCCACAATCCCCTCTGTGGGATAGGTTCCCAAAAGCTAGTGCAACTGCAAATGTGTTCAAGAATGGACACAGGACAAAACCGCAACTGAAAAGATATGATTTGTGCAAACACATTACACCACCGGTTCTTATAGTTGTTATATGCTACCATTTCATTTAACAATTATTCAATTATCAAGAGCAGGCAAGGACCAAGTGTACAACTAGAAAGAGAGAGTCTGGAGGAGCACGGAGAGGGAAATCCACTGCCCTTTTATTATTCTGTCTTTTAATGGGGAAAAAAACACCATGACAAACCTCTGATGTAATCAATCAGTTTATATCCTGAGGACTACCTGCAAAGAAAAGGGATAGAGCCTTTCTAAATGAAAATGTTTAATTCTCCAGCATTTCTGGGCATTTTTTTAAAATCTTCTGGAAGCCAGCAGAGCACTTATTTCTGTTTTTGAGATGAAATACAATTTGGAAAGGCCACATCACCAGTGCCAACACTGCTCCTGATTGCTCCAGCTGCACTTCTGTCCAGACAGAGAACCCAACTATGGATGCCTCTACCTAGGTACTGGTGTGGATTTGCAAAGAGATGTCTACCTGCAGAATCTCTCAGGAAGCATGTGGGAGAGCTACAAGAGGAGGTAACTAGGCAGAGATGTATCCAGGCACATGAGGAATTCATTGAAAATATGCGTATAGAAATCTCCAAAGCCGAAGAAGCAATCCAGACAGAGAAGATTTCAGTAGCACCACCAGGGAAGGAGGAAATGGCTCCTTCACAGGGAGAGAGCTTGCTGCTTGTTATTTCTGGCAGCTGACAATGCACAATGCCTGCTCCCAACCCACCATCCACACAGATTAAAAAAAAAAAGTACACTGCCCAGGCAAAGAGGGATGAGGAATCTCTCCCAAACATGGAGGAGAAGAAACTATGTACCCCTAAAGCAATGAGGATTGTGGCCCCACTTTTAAGAGAAAACGAAGGGTGGTGGTGGTGGTTGGTGACTTCCTTCTAAGGGGGACACAGGCATCCATCTGCCAGACTAACCTGGCATCCCGGGAAGTGTGCTGCCTGCCGGGGCCCATAACCAAGGCATTACGGAAGGCTTGCCGAGAATCATCCGGCCCTCTGACTACTCCCCCATGCTGCTCGTCCATGTGGGCACTAATGATACTGCAAGGTATGGCCCTGAGCAGATCAGAAGTGACTACTGGGCACAGGGTGTGAGGGTGAAGGAGTTGGAGGCACCGGTGATGTTCTGATCCAGCCTTCCAAGGATGGGGCCCAGGCAGAGACGAACAGAACCTGGAGGTGAACCACAGCTACGCAGATGGTCTCGCCAGGTGCGCTTCTGCTTTTTTAATATGGGATGCTGTTCTGAGAAGGTCTGTTGAGTAGAGACCGGGTCCACCTATCAAAGAAGGAGTAGAGTATCTTTGGATGCAGACTGAGGAGGGCTTTAAACCAGATTCGATGGAGGCAGGAGACAAAAGCCCATGGGTAAGTCCAGAACATGGAGACCAGGGTGAAGGGCCAGAACCTGGGGGGAACAAAGGCAATCATAGCAAGGACAAAGGAGGGAATATAGAGGAGAAATCTAATTAACATCTTAGTCCAGCGGTTTTCAACCTTTTTTCTTTTGCAGACCCCGAAAAAATTTCACATGGAGGTATGGCCCCTTTTGGAAATTTAACTTGTGGTCCAGGGACCCCTATCACAGAAATCTTAGACTGAAAACTTACTGAACAGAATTCAGCTATCAATGTTGCACATGTTTGGCCTGGCATTTGATGCAGCGTGAGAAAGGGCATTAAACTGTGGGCTTCTATGGTAACACTTACTTCTGGGTTTTGACCTGTAGGTGGGAGTATTCACATACTTTTGATTGATAAGAAAAACTGAATGTCTTTTCTGGGATCTGAAACTTTATTTTCATAGTCACCTTTCGCAGACTCCTTAGACATAATCTGTGGGATTCATGGGCCACAGGTTGAAAATCACTGTCTTAGATATCTGTATGCTAATGCAAAACATATGGGGAACAAACAGGAAGAACTAGAAATACTAGTGAGTAATCACAATTACGACATAATTGGCATCACAGAGACTTGGTGGGATAATTCACATGATTGGAATATTGGTATAGAACAGTACAGCTTGTTCAGAATGAATAGGGAGGGGGAAAGAGGGAGGTGTTTTGTGTATCAAAGATGTATACTCTTGCACTGAGGTCAAAATGGAAGTGAGAGGCAGACCTGCTGAAAGTCTCTGGGTAAGGATAAAAGGCGTAAAAATAACCAACAACCAAAAAAAACCCCACGGGTGATGTCATGGTAGATGTCTACTATAGACCACTTAATAAGGAAGAAGTAGTGGATGAGGATTTTTTTAAACAACTAACGAAGTCATCCAAAGCACAAGACTTGGTGGCGATGGGGTACTTCAACTACTCAGACATGTGTCGGGAAAATAATATAGCAGGGCACAGATTATTCAACAAGTTCTTGGAATGCATTGGAGACAACTTTTTATTACAAAGTTGGAGAGAGCAACTAGGGGAGAGGCTATTTTAGATTTGATTCTGACAAATAAGGATGAACTAGTTGAGAATTTAAACGCAGCTGGGGTGAAACTGCTCATGAAATGTAAGAGCTCATGATTCTAAGAAATGGTAGGAGGGAAAACAGCAAAATAAAGATAATGGACTTCAAGAAGGCAGAATTTAGCATACAGAGTATAGGTAGGTAAGATCCTGTTAGAAGCACGTCTAAGGGAAAAAAGAACTCAGGAAAGCTGACAGTTTTTTAAAGAGATACTAAGTCCACAAGAGCAAACAATACCAATATGTAGAAAAAAAATAGGAAATATGGTAAGAGACCACCTCCTGGCTTAACGAGGAGATTTTCAATTACCTGAAACCCAAAAAAGAGATATACAAAAAATGGAAACTAGGTCAAATTACAGAGGGCAAATGTAAAAAAAAAACACCACAAGCATGTAGAGACAAAATTATAAAGGCCAAGGCACAAAACGAGATTTAAGTAGCTAGGGACATAAAGGGTAACAAAGAAACATTTTACAAATACACTAGAAGCAAGAGAAAAACCAAGGAAAGGGTAGGCCCATTACTCAATGAGAACAGAACGGAAAATGCACCAAGGTTAGCAGTGATCAGATAACGAAGGGTATGTCGGTATAACTTATGTCATTCAGGGGCATTAATAAGCCAACCTCCTGAGTGACAAACTACACCGATCGAAGTGTTATGTCAGCAGGAGAGCTTCTCCTGCCAACACAGCTATTTCTGCTCATTGGGGATGGATTACGTCGACATGAGAGCTCTCTTCTGTCAGTTTAGAGCAGCTACACTAGAGAGCTTACAGCAACACATCTGCATGAGCCTAACCTAGTGAACATCAGTGTAAATAGGGTAGGATGTGAGGCTAAAACAAGAGAAGAACAAGTTAAGAATTACTGAAACAAGTTAAATGTCTTCAAGTGGACAGGGCCTGACAAAATACGTCCTAGAATACTTAAGTAACTGGCTGAAGAGATCTCTGAGCTATTAGCGATTATCTCTGAGAACTTGTGGAGGACAGGAGAGATCCTCATGGACTGGAAAAGGGGAAATATAGTACCTATATATATAAAAAGGGGAATAAGGACAACCTGGGGAATTACAGACCCCTCAGCTTAACTTTGGTACTCGGAAAGATAATAGAGCAAATATGCAAACCATCAATTTGCAAGCACCTAGAAGATAATAAGTGACAAGTAACAGTGAACATGGATTTGTGAAGAACAAATCATGGCAAACCAACCTAATATCCTTCTTTGACATGGTAACAAGCCTTGTGTCTAGGAGGGAAGCAGCAAATGTGATATATCTCAACTTTAGTAAGAGTATATCTACACTACCCGCCGGACTGGCGGGCAACCATCGATCCAGAGGGGGTCAATTTATCGTGTCTAGTCTAGACGCGATAAATCAACCAAGTGCTCTCCCATAGACTCCTGTACTCCACCGCCACGAGAGGCGCAGGCAGAGTCGACGGGGGAGTGGCAGCTGTCGACTCACCACAGTGAAGACACCACGGTAAGTCGATCTAAGTATGTTGACTTCAGCTATGTTAGTCACGTAGCTGAAGTTGCGTAACTTAGATCAATCTCCTTCCCTTCACCCACTCCCCGGCCCTCCCCCTCAGTGTAGACCAGGGCTAAGACTTTTGATACTGTCTCATATGACCTTCTCATAAGCAAATTAGGGAAATGTTGCCTAGATAAACCTACTATAAGGGGAGTGCAGAACTGGTTGGAAAATCGTACTTAGAGATTAGTTATCAATGGTTCACAATAAAGCTGGAAGGGCATATTAAGCGGGGTTCCATAGGGATCTGCCCTGGGTCCAGTTCTACTCAATATCTTTATAAATGATTTGGATAATGGCACAGAGTCTACACCTATAGTTTGTGGATAATACCAAGCTGGGAGGGTTGCAAGTGCTTGGGAGGACAGGATCAGAATTCAAAATAATCTTGACAAACTGGAGAAATGGTCTGAAATAAAACAGGATGAAATTCAATAAAGACAAATGCAAAATCTAGGAGTTGGTGGAATCTCCATCCTTAGAGGTTAGCTTGACAAAGCCCTGGCTGGGATGATTTAGTTGGGAGTTGGTCCTGCTTTGAGCAGGGGATTGGACTAGGTGATCTCCTGAGGTCTCTTCCAACCTTAATATTCTATGATTCTATACTCCATTTAGGAAGGAACAATCAGTTGCACACGTACGAAATGGGAAATGACTGCCTAGGAATACGAGTCAACAATGTAATACTGTTGAAAAAAAAAGCAAACATCATTCTGGGACGTGTTAGCAGGAGAATTGTAAGCAACGCACAAGACCTCAACTGGAGTACTGTGTCCAATTCTGGGCACCACACTTTCGGAAAGATGTGGACAAATTGGAGAATTCTAGAGGAGAGAGAAAAAAAAATACAGATCTAGAAAACAGGACCTACAATGAAAAGATTGAAAAAATTGGGTTTGTTTAATATGGAGAAGAGAAGACTGAGGAGAAACATGACAACAGTCTTCAAGTACATAAAAGGTTATAAAGAAGAGGGTGATAAATCTTTCTCCTTATCCACTGAGGACAGGACAAGAAGCAACAGGCTTAAATTGCAGCAAGGGAGATTTAGGTTAGACATTAGGAAAAACTTCCAAACTGTAAAGGTAGTTAAGAACTAGATCAGTGGTTCTCAAACTGTGGGTCGGGACCCCAAAGTGTGTCAAGACCCCGTTCTAATGGGATTGCCAGGGCTGGCATTAGACTTGCTGGAGCCTGGGGATGAAGCCGAAGCCCAAGGGCTTCAGCCCTAGACAGCAGGGCTCAGGTTACAGGTCCCTTGCCTGGGACTGAAGCCCTTGGGCTTCGGCTTTGCCCCCCCACCCAGGGCAGCGGGGCTTGGGCAGGCTCAGGCTTTGGTCCCCCCTCCTGGGATTGTGTAGCAATTTTTGTTGTCAGAAAGTTGTCGCGGAGCAATGAAGTTTGAGAACCCTTATGTTAGACCAAATTACCTAGGGAAAGTGTGGAAACTCCATCATTGGAGGATTTAAAGAACAAGCTAGACAAACACTTGTCAGGGCTGGTCTATATACAAGGATTCTCACAGCAAATTTTTTTGGTGGTGGCTGCTCTCACACTATTTCCTAAAATATTTAATTAGCTTTAAGAAAAACAAATCACTGTAATTTATTTATTGCTAGCTAGTAAGTCCATTGTGAAAAGTGATATTAACAAACGTACGAGTATCACTTTTCACAGCAGACTGACTCAGCCCTGGCAAGCCTGGAGACAAATTAAACCCTGAATGGGGGACCAATGGAGGCAGTGGGGGGCTAGAGCCTGAAGCTGCACAGTGGGTGCCCAGGACTGGAGCCTGAAGCCCCGCAGCCAGAGCCTGCCAAGTTAGGGGTTGGGAGAGAGAGACAAATATCAGCGGAATAATGGAAACTCTGAAACAAGAAATAGGGTTATAAATCCCAATTAACAACAAAAACAAATTAGGTTTCCAGCTACTTTAAGATCTCCAATTCCTTTGTAAAATTGGTGAATATCATTGTATTAAGCAACTGGCTGAATGAAACGAAGCCCTACATTCAACGTGATGGCATTTCTCTGTCCTTCTGTAACACAATAGCTTTTGCACACCGCATCTAATCAGTTCCAACATTTCAGGAAATGTTCTAGGCATCGGTGGGCAGAACACATTTGATGAAAAAGGGGGATGCACACAGACCCTGGCATGGAGGTGATGAATGTGGGATAATGGTATGGGGAATGGAGACCTACAGTGCCCTGGCATGTGCAGATGGGGTACGGATATGGGTCATGGGGAGGCACACAGGGCCCCTGGCGTGGGGGGAAAAGAGGGGACCCTGATATGAAGGGGGAGAAAAAAAGGAGAAAATCTTGAAAATGTGAGTTCTAAAGGCTCAAAACCAAGAAGGCAAATAAAAAGAACCCATAATGTGTTATTTTTAACATCCATAGGTGCTGGAACTAGGGTTGCTGGCATGAAGTGGTTTCCATCATATATGGGGTTTACAGTTTGGTTCAATGGCTCTCAGCACCCGCACTATACAAATTGTTCCAACACCCCATTAACATCTCATGATTTAGGGGGGTTGATGCCATGACTTTTGAATGCTTAGGGTTGTCAATACTGTGTCACAAACTCACTACTACGCTTTGCATTAGACTGTAATGTCTTTGGAACAAGGGCTCTTAGGCCTGGTCTACACTTACAAATTAGATCAACCAACCTATGTCACTCAAGACTGTGAAAAACTTCACACACTGAGTGCTGTGGTTAGGTCAACCTAAGCCACAATGTAGACACAGCTAGGTCGATGGACGAATTCTTCTGGCAACCTAGCTACTGCTTCTCGGAGAGGTGGATTAACTACATCCACAGAAAAAAACCCTCCACTGATGTAGGAAGTGTCTACGCTACAGAGGCATACCTACTGTAGCAGCTGTAGTGTAGACATATCCTTACTTTGTGTTTGCACAGTGCCTGGCACAATGAGGCTCCAATCTCAGCTGGGTCCTTTAGCAACAGCTCCTGCAGCAGGGGCCAAAGCTGTGTTATCCATGATAAACCTGCAAGAGGTGGCAGCCATGCAGGACTGAATTCCACAAAACAGTTAAGTTCATGCACAACTTTGCAGTACTATTAATACAAGTACTTTGCAGGGCTGGTACCTAAACCATTAAAGGGTGGCCAATTATGTTTTTTCCTAATTACATCAGATTTGTAATTATCAAACTCCATGTCTTGCAGCACAAACTTTAATAAACACCAGGCTTAACTATCAGTAAAATTAAGGACATTTTCCACCTCTATAGGAAAAAATAAATATAAACACTCTTCGGAAAACTGCCAAAAATGTTAAATACCTAATTTGACAAAATCAAGAGAATTTTACACAATCCTAGTATTGAAGACCCAGAGATAGATGTTCTATAATGAATATGACAGTGACAGAAAATAACCATCTCCTCCAGACATTTTTGTAAGTGCACAGATGCACAAGGTTTAAGAAGAACACCAGAGGTAAAACATGTTTAATAACACAGTGCAACTACAAGCTCTCTCAGAAATCAACCCCCACCATCTGAAATAACAGTTTATTTACTGATGGTCAGTAAATTAAAAAAAACACATGACTTTAGAAACAGCTTAAAAGTAATTTTAAATATGGTTCCTGAAAACTCTTCTTCAGAAACAGTCTTTTGTCAGCATGATTCAATTTACCCGGGGTGGAGTGATTTAAATTAAAGTTATTTAAATCACCAATTTTAATCATGATTTAAATCAGCAAGCAGGAAACCTTGATTTACATAATGAATTTTAATCTGGTTTTTTATATATATATATATATATATACACACACACACACACGTGTGTGTGTGTGTGTGTGTGTGTATATTATATGTGTGTGTGTATATAAAACAAGATTAAAATTATATATACACACTTTTTATTTTTACTTTCCTAACAAATGGCCAATTCTCATTTGTTGGTATAAGTTCGTACTTCTCTTGGCTAACCCGAGATGCTATACTATAACAATACACATTTATTTAAGCTGTTTTTATAGATTAACATATCCTAACTCATATTCTTATTTTTATAAGGTTTTTTTGTTATGTTAGACAATGGAGCATGATTAAGGCGCTACTTAATTTGCGATATTATGGAAACTGTGGATCCCGCAATATTAGACTTCCACCACAATTCTGATTTTAATTAGTTTACTTTGCACAATCCACAATTTTGCATACATTTGGAGGTTTGCTACACACACATTTTTCCCCATTAGTACAGTAGAACCCCATTTATCCAAGCTTGTAGCGGCTGGGCTGGAGAACAGGCTGTCAGCCTCGCACATGGCGGGGCTCCCGCTGTCAGCCCTGTGCATTAACGACTAATATAGTTGCAGCAAAAAGTCTGGTTATCAAAAAAATTAACAGGCATAACATAAAATTGAGTGTTTATGTTGTTACAGCAAATTTTTCTTAAAGAAAAGGTCTTGTCTGGTTTTTCCAAAATATCACAATTAATAAAGGTCCATTATTACTTTTCAACGATTTTCCATGCCTTGTCCGCAACTCAGCCACAATTATTTGACAATCATCCCGCAATTCAAGTAGGGCCTTAAGCATGATGCATTACTTGTTTGCTAGTTTTATTAATTTTTTCCTCATGGTTTGTGCAAAGCTACAGATGGATGGAAATTAGAATTCAATTAAAAATGTACAAAAACAGCATTTTATAATTGCTTAAATAAAACCATCTGAAATGTGCTGGGATACATAAGTAAAAAAAAAAGGTATCAAAATATTTTTTGCAGTCAAAACTGGCTTCTACAAAGGGAAGTATTATCCATAGTTAGTGAACTGAACTGATTGTTTCTGGTCACTGTCTCCTTCGGATTGTAGAACTAGTAGATCTCATCCTCTTACACACAGTTTTAATTCATAGACTGGAAAAGGAAAACAAGCTTTTCTGTGTTTTCAACTCCCTGTTTCGCAAATCTGAATGAATTAGTCGCTGAACTAAACTACTTGAATAAATTAAAATTAAGAAAATATTCTCTCTGCACCTGTAGAAGAGGCTACTGCTGTCAAAAATGGCTACTGCACTTCAACAAACTCTGGTTCCAGTGTTTAGCCAGTGATTTCCACTAGTTTAGTGGGATTTGACTTTCTTTAAAACTTTGGCAGCAAACATATACTATGTGAATATTTGTTTTAAATTTAAATATTAATAAATTTAGAGTAAGTTTAGGCCTTAAAATATGTTGTCAATTTCAAATTTAAATTTTAAATAAATTTATTTAAAAAAAGAAAAAGTTATTTAAATTTTAAAAATCCAGTTTAAAAATATGTATTATTATTTTAATCACTGATTTTTGTCCACCTTGCTTCTAACAGCTGTCCCCTAAAGTATAACAAATTAGAATGGGAGTTTAGGTGTTTGAATAGTTTGAGCTAAGTAATAAAGAAGAGATATCCTAAAAATGTTTAGTTATCACTCTTCAGATAGTTTTAACAGATTTTCTAAACCTAGCATTCTTTTTGTGTGAACAATTTGTGGGACACAAATAACTGTAGGCACAAGTAAGGTCAGTTAGATACTGAAGTAGAGGACTACAGTTGCAAATCAGATACTTAGTCATCTCTATGGCTTAACTTTGACCCATTAGTCTAGACCCATCTAACAATTTCCTCTGCAATATCTCTTTCTCGCTGCCAGCAGGCCTTGACGCAAACTCACAATGCTGGAGGCCTCATTTCATTTTTGTCTACACAGGATGGAGTAGTTTGTTTAACTTAATCTATAATTTTTTTTTTTTTTTAAAAGCAAGTGCTCATAAACTAGGAACTTCTGAGATCAAGTTGTTTTTTTTTTAAGTTTCTTTTTAATTCTAAGTCTTATACTAAAACAGCGGTCTTATTTTTGCTAACCATGTCAAGAAAAATATCAGAAATTTTACAGTTTATTTTCTTATCATTCTAAACCAAATCCATTCAATTTAAGCAATACTTTCAATATTGCAATATTTAACCTTTTTTTCCCCCTAAAACTCTAGCTGCTGTAGTACTGAGATTGTGTCAGTCTTAACTTTCACTTAAAAAAAAAAAAAAAAAAAGTTTCCAGCCCTCATGGTTGCTGAAAAAACCTCGAAACGTGAACCCTAAAAGTAGGGTTGCCAACTTTCTACTTACACAAAACCGAACACCTTTGCCCTGCCTCCTACCCCACCCCTCCTCCGAGGCCCTAACCATGCCCTGCCCCTTCTCCAAAGCTCGGCCTCCACCACTCCATCCTCCCTCCCTCTGTCGCTCGCTCTCCCCAATCTCACTCACTCGCTCATTTTCACCAGGCTGGTTCAGAGGGCTGGGATGAGGGAGGGAGTGAGGTCTCTTGCTCCGGATGCAGGCTCCAGGCTGGGGCCAGAAATGAGGAGTTCAGAGTGTGGGAGGGAGGCAGTGGGTTGGGATGCAAGAGGGGGTGAGGGCTCCAGCTGGGGGTGCAGGCTCTGAGGTGGGTCCAGGGACGCGGGGTTCGGAGAATAGGAGGGGGCTCCAGGCTGAGGCAGGGGGTTGGGGTGTGGGAGGAGGTACGTAGGGTGACCAGATGTCCCGATTTTATAGGGACAGTCCCGACTTTGGGGGCTTTTTCTTATATAGGTACCTATTACCCCCCACCCCCATCCCAATTTTTCACACTTGCTATCTGGTCACCCTAGAGGTACGGGCTCTGGGCTGGGAGTGCAGGTCCTGGGGTGGGGCAAGAAGTGAAGGGTTCAGGCTGCGGGAGGGGGCTGCGGACTGGGACAGAGGTGCAGGGATGCAGGGCTCTGGCTGGGGGTGCAGGCTCTGATGTGTGGCCGGGGTTGAGGGATTTGAAGTGCAGGAGGGGGCTCCGGGCTAGGACCGAGGGGTACGGAGTGCAAGAGGGGACACTGGGCTGGGGCAGGGAGCTGGGGTGCAGGGGGTGTGTGAGGGCTCTGGCTGGGAGCGCAGACTCTGGAGTGGGGATGAAGGGTTTGGGGTGTAGGCGGATGCTGGCCTGGGACCGAGGGGTTCGAAGTGCAGGAGGTGGTTCAGGGTTTGGGCAGGGGGTTGGGACATAGAGGGCTCCGGCTGAGGGTCCGGGCTCTGGGGTGGGGTTGGGCATGGGGATGAGGGGGTTGGGGTTCAGGAGGGTGCTCCAGGCTGGGACTGAGGGGTTTGGAGGGCAGGAGGGGAATCTGAGCTGAGGCAGGGGGTGCAGACTCTGGGGTGGGCTGAGAATGAGGGGCTTGGAATGTAGAAGGGTGTCCGGCAGGGACCAAGGGGTTCAGAGGGCAGGAGGGGGATCAGGAATGGAGCAGGGGGTTGGGGCGCAGTGGGAGGTGAGGGCTCCATCTGGGGGGTGCAGCCTCTGAGGTGGGGCTGGGGATGAGGTGTTTGGGGTGCAGGAGAGTCCTCAGGGCTGGGATCGAGGGGTTCGGAGGGCGGGAGGGGAATTAGGGCTGGGGCGGGGGGTTGGGGCCCAGGAGGGGTTCAGGGGGCACTTATCTCAAGCAGCTCCTTGAGGCATCAGCATGTCCTCCCTCCGGTTCCTACACGGAGGTAGGGCCAGGCTGGTTCCCAGCCAATGGGAACTGCGGGGGCAGCGGTTGAGGCAGGGGCAGCATGTGGAGCCCCCGACTGCCTACGCGAAAGAGACGAAGGGGGGACATGCAGGCTGTTTCCCGGGAGCCGCACGGCGCGGAGGCTAGCAGGGACCCTGCCAGCCCCACTTGTGCAGTGCCGCCAACCCGACAGTCAACAGCCCGGTCAGCAGTGCTGACCGGAGCTGTCAGGATCGAAAACCAGACACCTGGTCACCTACCTAAAGGCTCAGAAACGAGAAGGCAAATAAAACAATCTCCAAGGTTGTTTTTTTTTTTTTTTAAATCATTGTTTTTAAACCATTGGCTGATTTGAAGGGAGAGTGGCTTGATTAATGAATTTTAAATGCTTGGTGTTGGCAATACAGGTAGCTCAGCCCTCTGAAATCTCAGGCCACTTAAAGTGACCGAAGCTGTTCCCCCCAAAACACTAGTTACTTTTGAAAAGTTAGTTCTGGAAAGTTATTCATGTAGGAAGTATCTTACATCAAAATATGCAAACCTGGGTACATGCTATACAAACAAATATATAAATAACTTGGTCTGATTTTCAAAAATGCTGAGCACTTCCAACTCCCATTGGCTTCACTAGGAGCTACTAAAGTGCTCTGTACCTCTGAAAATCAGCCTGTTTATTTAGGTTCCTAATTTTAGGCAATGAGCTTTGAAAATGCTGGCCTAGTTCTCGAGAATGTGGTACTATTAACCTGTTTCTTAAAACCAATTATAAAAAAGTGAAATACTTACTGTACACAAAACATGCTTTTACAATGTCAGCATTCGCTTTTCTTAGGCTAAAATTCTATGCAAGACATCCTGCTTATGGGTCTTAATACTTTCAATTTCAATAGTACCTCTTTATCCAAAGTTCGCAACAAAGTGCTTTACAAAAATTAACCAAACTGCACACATCCTTGTGAAATAGATAGGAAAATATATTCTTAAGGAAGCAGAATCCTTGATCAAGTCACAGACTACATTGTACTTAATGCTGGTCTACGTGAATTTTTCTAAACCAGAATATAACACATTTCAACATTATTCAGCCCTGTTTATACTGTCCAAGAAAGCTGTGTTTCAGACAAGAGCTGTTTTTAAACCCCATTCTGACTAACATGCTTTGAACTCTAGCGTAAAAAAAGCCAAAGAATAATCACAAAATAAACACTGATTTTATCCTGGCTGCCTTTGTTAAAGGCTCTTGAACACAACAATAAACACAAGTTAACAGGAAAAAAGGTGAAAGTTAAAAAAAAAAAAAAAAAAAGAAAACTGGCATCAAATGGAGATGAGAAGGTGACAGAGTTGAAACATCTGGTCATTACAATAAGGGGAGGGTTGACCAAAAGTTGGGAGAGGGTTGACCAAATGTCTTTCACCAGCACAGTTTATTTAAAACTTTCCGCCACGTAGAACAGCTCATTTTTGGCAATTCAGCAGCCCTGCTTCAAGTATTTCACTTTCATGCATAAGTGCATTTTAATATTCATCTTGCACTCAACAACTAGCTCCTTACTTGAAAGAATGGGGGAGGAGGTTATTGACAGGAAACACAATGGGCCTGCAAAACTCAGAGTAATAGGAAGTTACATTCTTGTTAAATATCATTACACCCAACCATTTCCTTTTTCTATCTACAGCTGCAACCAAAAATTTCCATCTTCACAGAAGCCATCTTAAGCTAAACCAGAACACTTCAGCAAAAAGTATTAAAAAGTTCTCTAGTAGGTATAAACCTAGTCTATTTAATTATTAACATTTATAATCTTCCTGCAGATGTTGCTTTTTGCTGTTGCTTTAAGATAATCCAGGCCTTTCAATTTCTTTTTAAAATGAAAGGGTACAGACCTGGAAACACCCATATGCAGATCTGCATGACCTTAATGGGTCATGAGAAGGCTTTACAAAGGTATCTGGTAAATATTAAAGCCTTCACAAAGTCCCCTGCCCTCTCTCTTCCCCCTGAAACTAACATAAAAAGGAACACTAACTAAAAAGGAAACTAAACAAATGACAGAAATCTAGAGCCAAGACTTACAAACTCACACTCTGACTTTAGCTTATTCCCCAAACTCTAACTTTAGCTTATTCCCTTGAGTCTTGATGTTGCATCTGAGACAGCTGGCTCCTGTCAGGGGCTCACAGAACAGTGGGTGATTTCACATACCATATGAGCTGAAATACCCAACCACAACTGTTTGACACAGAAGTGGTGAGTTTTAGCCTGGACTTTGCATTTCCTGCCTTCTGTATATTTCAGTCAGACCTTTAAAACCACTATTTTAATTATGCTTACGCATTAGCTAATAAGAAATGCTAAGTATATCTGTACATCTCAAACGCAGTTTTTGGTTTACACAATTATGTGAAAACACAAAATGAAAACAGGTATGCAAAACTACACACAGCTATTTACTCTGCATCAGGATGAACAGAGTCTAATGTTATGTAAGCTACAGAAAAGCAAATATTGCAGTATGTTGTGCAGATGGACCCAAGCAGTGAAGCATTTCACAGTCCTACAAGACAGTGGAAACAGAGTGTCTCTATTGAAAGCTTAAGCAAACATACGGCTGGCTGTCTTTTTCCAAAATCATTTCACAAAATATTTGCTAGAGAAAAAAAAAATCACCACCACAAATCCAATTTTCTCAATGCTATGGAAACTGCATTTTTATTAGAAAACTTTTATAGCTGCTATAGCTTGCCTGCTTATTAAAACTCATTCTCTTCTCCAAGAGAGGAAATTAAATACAATATTTCAAGGCATGTGCAGACTTATCAGAATTTAAAGCACATAGATAAGGTTTCTAATAGCACTCCATATTTCATATCATTAAATAGTATTTCTGTAATTGCAAATTTTCAAGTAACAAAATCTAAAGAGAAAGAGTAGTGCTACACTTTTGCCTATTTGTACTTTACCTGCAGCACTGCTGCAGGGTGAAATTTACTATGGTTACATAATCCTACTCAAATTCAGTCACAATAGGAGCCATGGGAAAAGTGCTGTTATGCTTGAACACAATGCTACTCTTCCTTCCTCTGCAGGTGTCAGTGTGAGATCTTAAGGAGTGCTAAATGGGAAAGACACAAAGAAAAAAAGGGAGATAAAGCCATAAATATCAAAAAGTAGTAATCATGCTCCATGCAGCCATAAGGACATAAGAATGGCCGTACCGGGTCAGACCAAAGGTCCATCTAGCCCAGCATCCTGTCTACCGACAGCGGCCAATGCCAGGTGCCCCAGAGGGAGTGGACCTAACAGTCAATGATCAAGTGATCTCTCTCCTGCCATCCATCTTCATCTTCTGACAAACAGAGGCTAGGGACACCATTCCTTACCCATCCTGGCTAATAGCCATTAATGGACTTAACCACCATAAATTTATCCAGTTCTCTTTTAAACGCTGTTATAGTCCTAGCCTTCACAACCTCCTCAGGTAAGGAGTTTCACAAGTTGACTGTGCACTGCGTGAAGAAGAACTTCCTTGTATTTGTTTTAAACCTGCTGCCTATTAATTTCATTTGGTGATCCCTAGTTCTTGTATTATGGGAATAAGTAAATAACTTTTCCTTATCCACTTTTTCCACATCACTCATGATTTTATATATACCTCTATCATATCCCCCCTTAGTCTCCTCTTTTCCAAGCTGAAGAGTCCTAGCCTCTTTAATCTCTCCTCTTATGGGACCAGTTCCAAACCCCTAATCATTTTAGTTGCCCTTTTCTGAACCTTTTCTAGTGCCAGTATATCTTTTTTGAGATGAGACATCATCTGTATGCAGTATTCGAGATGTGGGCGTACCATCGATTTATATAAGGGCAATAATATATTCTCAGTCTTCTTCTCTATCCCCTTTTTAATGATTCTTAACATCCTGTTTGCTTTTTTGACCGCCTCTGCACACTGCGTGGACATCTTCAGAGAACTATCCACGATGATTCCAAGATCTTTTACCTGACTTGTAGTAGATAAATTAACCCCCATCATATTGTATGTATAGTTGGGGTTTTTTTTTTCCAATGTGCATTACTTTACATTTATCCACATTAAATTTCATTTGCCATTTTGTTGCCCAATCACTTAGTTTTGTGAGATCTCTGAAGTTCATTACAATCTGCTTTGGTCTTAACGATCTTGAGCAATTTAGTATCATCTGCAAACTTTGCCACCTCACTGTTTACCCCTTTCTCCAGATAATTTATGAACAAGTTGAATAGGACTGGTCCGAGGACTGACCCTTGTGGAACACCACTAGTTACCCCTCTCCATTCTGAGAATTTACCATTAATTCCTACCCTTTGTTCCCTGTCTTTTAACCAGTTCTCAATCCATGAAAGGACCTTCCCTTTTATCCCATGACAGCTTAATTTACGTACGAGCCTTTGGTGAGGGACCTTGTCAAAGGCTTTCTGGAAATCTAAGTACACTATGTCCACTGGATCCCCCCTTGTCCACGTTTGTTGACCCCTTCAAAGAACTCTAAGAGATTAGTAAGACACGATTTCCCTTTACAGAAACCATGTTGACTATTGCTCAATGGTTTATGTTTTTCTATGTGTCTGACAATTTTATTCTTTACTATTGTTTCGACTGATTTGCCCAGTACTGACGTTAGACTTACCGGTCTGTAAGTGCCGGGATCACCTCTAGAGCCCTTTTTAAATATTGGCGTTACATTAGCTAACTTCCAGTCATTGGATACAAAAGCCGATTTAAAGGACAGGTTACAAACCTTAGTTAATAGTTCTGCAACTTCACATTTGAGTTCTTTCAGAAATCTTGGGTAAATGCCATCTGGTCCCGGTGACTTGTTAATGTTAAGTTTATCAATTAATTCCAAAACCTCCTCTAGTGACACTTCAATCTGTGACAGTTCCTCAGATTTGTCACCTACAAAAGCCGGCTCAGATTTGGGAATCTCCCTAACATCCTCAGCCGTGAAGACTGAAGCAAAGAATCCATTTAGTTTCTCTGCAATGACTTTATCGTCTTTAAGCGCTCCTTTTGTATCTCGATCATCAAGGGGCTCCACTGGTTGTTTAGCAGGCTTCCTGCTTTTGATGTACTTAAAAAACATTTTATTACCACCTCTGGAGTTTTTGGCTAGCCGTTCTTCAAACTCCTCTTTGGCTTTTCTTATTACATTCTTGCACTTAATTTGGCAGTGTTTATGCTCCTTTCTATTTGCCTCACTAGGATCTGACTTCCACTTTTTAAAGGAAGTCTTTTTATCTCTCACTGCTTCTTTTACATGGTTAAGCCACGGTGGCTCTTTTTTAGTTTTTTTACCGTGTTTCTTAATTTGGGGTATACATTTAAGTTGGGCCTCTACTATGGTGTTTTTAAAAAGCGTCCATGCAGCTTGCAGGGATTTCACTTTAGTCACTGTACCTTTTAATTTCTGTTTAACTAACCTCCTCATTTTTGCATAGTTCCCCTTTTTGAAATTAAAAGCCACAGTGTTGGGCTCTTGAGATGTTCTTCCCACCACAGGGATGTTGAATGCTATTGTATTATGGTCACTCTTTCCAAGTGGTCCTGTTATAGTTACCTCTTGGACCAGCTCCTGCGCACCACTCAGGACTAAATCTAGAGTTGCCTCTCCCCTTGTGGGTTCCCGTACCAGCTGCTCCATGAAGCAGTCATTTAAAGTATCGAGAAATTTTATCTCTGCATTTTGTCCTGAAGTGAAATGTTCCCAGTCAATATGGGGATAATTAAAATCCCCCACTATTATTGGGTTCTTAATTTTGATAGCCTCTCTAATTTCCCTTAGCAGTTCATCATCACTATCACTGTCCTGGTCAGGTAGTCGATAATAGATCCCTAATGTTATATTCTTATTAGAGCATGAAATTTCTATCCATAGAGATTCTATGGAACATGTGGATTCACTTAAGATTTTTACTTCATTTGATTCTACCTTTTCTTTTACATATAGTGCCACTTCCCCCCCCCCCCCCCCCCGCACGACCTGTTCTGTCCTTCCGATATATTTTGTACCCCGGAATGACTGTGTCCCATTGATTGCTTTCAGTCCACCAGGTTTCTGTGATGCCTATTGTATCAATATCCTCCTTTATCACAAGGCACTCTAGTTCACCCATCTTATTATTTAGTCTTCTAGCATTTGTGTACACGCACTTTAAAAACTTGTCACTGTTTATTTGTCTGCCCTTTTCTGATGTATCAGATTCTTTTTTATGTGAATGTTTATCATTTGATCTGGCCCTTACATTATCCTCCTCCATCCTCTGCTCCTGACTATAACCTGGAGATTCTCTATCATTAGACTCTCCCCTAAGAGAAGTCTCTGTCCGATCCACATGCTCCTCTGCAGCAGTCGGCTTTCCTCCATCTCCCAGTTTAAAAACTGCTCTACAACCTTTTTAATGTTTAGTGCCAGCAGTCTGGTTCCACTTTGCTTTAGGTGGAGCCCATCTCTCCTGTACAGGCTCCCCCCATCCCAAAAGTTTCCCAGTTCCTAATGAATGTAAACCCCTCCTCTCTACACCATCGTCTCATCCACGCATTGAGACTCTGAAGCTCTGCCTGCCTACCTAGCCCTGCGCGTGGAACTGGGAGCATTTCTGAGAATGCCACCATAGAGGTCCTGGATTTCAGTCTCTTCCCTAGCAGCCTAAATTTGGCCTCCAGGACATCTCTCCTACCCTTCCCTATGTCATTGGTACCTACATGTACCACGACCACCGGCTCCTCCCCAGCACTACACATAAGTCTGTCTAAAAGCCTCGAGAGATCCGCAACCTTCGCACCAGGCAGGCAAGTCACCATGCGGTTCTCCCGATCATCACAAACCCAGCTATCTATGTTTCTAATAATCGAATCTCCCATTACTAACACCTGCCTTTTCCTAGCAACTGGAGTTCCCCCTGCTTCTCCCTCCCCCGGAGAGGTAACCTCAGTGCGAGAGGTAACCCCAGCACCATCTGGAAGGAGGGTCCCAACTATGGGAAGGTTTCCCTCTGCTCCCGTTGACTGCTCTGCTTCCCTGGGCCTTTCATCCTCCTCAACAGTGCAGGGGCTGTCTGACCAGAGGTGGGACAATTCTACAGTGTCCCGGAAAGCCTCATCAACATACCTCTCTGCCTCCCTTAGCTCCTCCAGTTCCGCTACCCTGGCCTCCAAAGACCGAACGTGGTCTCTGAGGGTCAAGAGCTCCTTGCACCGAATGCACACATACGCCACCCGTCCACAGGGCAGGTAATCATACATGCTGCACTCAGTGCAATAAACTGGATAACCCCCCACTTTGGTCCACAACCCTCCCCTCCCCCGCACTTTACTACCATATTTTTTCAAATGAGATTGATTGTGTGTTCTTTGCTCTCTCTCAAATGAAGTTTAGAAGTGGCTTAACCAAGCTTTTTTTTATTTTGGTACAATAACCCACTAGATTATCATGCTACATTTAAATTAACTTACACCTGTAATCATACTAATACTACCTTATGTTGCAGTTGTGATTTTCTACAGAAATTCAAAGAGCTTTCTTTATGGGACTTTTATAGAAGTACTACAGTATTTTACAGTAAATAGTCCAATACCGATCACAATAATATTACATTGCTTTGATCCATTACAGAATACATTATTTCTTTATACGTCTTTTATTAACTGTTTCCCAGCTGTGTGTGTTTTCATCTACTATATTCTCCAACAAACAAGTAATGTCTATCTACTTTCAAATCAAATATTTATTCTTTAAATGCACCACACACAGCCAGCTCACTCCTCTTATTATACTTCCCAAGTACATCCCCTTTCTTTTCTATTCACAGAAAGAGGAAATCCTGAATGCTGCATGCTATGATCATTTCCACATCCTGACCCAAAGAAAGTCAACCACTTTAATGCCAGGACACTACAGAGATAAGGGACTGGGAGAATTTCTCTAGCTACATCTTTTGAAATATGTAGCTTGCGAGCCTGTTTTGTATCACTCAGCACTATGGTCATGGTATGCAAAAAGAAAATACCACAACTTAGTGCTAATCATAAGAGGAAGAAGCCCTTTTCTAGTATATTCTTGACCTACTCTATGTGTGACTGCATTTATTATACTTTGTGAAATTCCACTGCTAAGGAATACAAATGTACAGTATGAACAAAACTTACACCACAGCAAATCAGAAATATTTGTCAAAAAATAAAATGATTGCATTAACAGGATTAGTAAAGTTATAAAGGTCAGTGCAGAAATCTGCCAAATCCTTACAAAAATATCTGGGGTCTGCTGACATCAGTATACAGCAGTGTTTCTCAAACTACTGTACTGGTGACCCCTTTCACATAGCAAGCCTCTGAGTGCAACACCCCCTTATAAATTAAAAACACTTGGTTATATATTTAACATTATAAATGCTGGAGGCAAAGTGGGGTTTGGGATGGAGGCTGACAGCTCGCGACCCCGCATTTAATAACCTCGTGACCCCCCAGTTTGAGAACCCCTCGTATACAGTTTACACCTTGTATAGTAGTTCACAGAGCCAATTCTTCTAAGGCACTGAATACTGCAACCCACTGCTATTAAATAAAGCAGAACCATATGAAACAAACACTGTTCCATAGAGTTGTTAACAAAATGTCTTCCATTATTTTGCTTGACAAACTCATGTATATCATGGCTGGGCTGCCAACCCCCAGAGTTTAGCTTCCAGACAGCAACATCCTGAGTTAAGAAGCTAACATTTGTATACTTAAATAGAAAAACTTCTTGCTAATATTTTTAAATTATTGTTTCCCTCAGAAGTCAGCTTTGGCTGCTTTGAAATCAGTTCAGTGGAAGTACCATAATAAGGTACTGCATCAACACTTTACCTTCTTTAGAATCTAGTAATTCCTCCTCTGTTCCAAAACAAGGAAAGCTAAGCAAATTAGCTAATTTTGCCACTGGCAAAAGATTGCTCTATGCTGTGGCTAAATATGAGATCTGGACTTTAATTTTTTCTCACATAGTGTTTTTATTCGGTTTTATTTTTTAAACATAATAACAACACCCAAATAGAGACCATGATCCTGCATAAGAATCCAGTAGCATTTACCTCTATCCATGCAAAATCTCATTGAAATAAACGGGCCCCTGGATGGGTATAGGAATCCATGCTAGTGGATCATGTTTCAGGATTGAAGTCTAAACTATCATGATGATTATTAAAATGTACCAGAGTGCTTTTTGTGCACTGCCACGTGTGTGACCTCTGTTCATGCAAACCAGTTTGGCAAGAGCCAGCAATGCACTCAACATATAGAGGGATGCCTCAAGCAACCCCTCGAGCTGATAAAGCAGCAGTGTTGTTGGGTTATAAGGGAAGCTGCATTTAGTTATCTTAAGATGGAAGAGTGGTGGCTGTAAATGAGGCTCTGAGAGGGCAGTAAGAGGAGATCACAAAAGTTCAACAAGAAAAGTAGAGGGCCTGGCAAGAAGTAGGAAACACAGGAATTGGCAGACTGGATTAGATCCATGCTCCATCTAGTCCAGTATCCTGGCTCTGACAATGACCAGCACTAGACAGCATAGAGAGATGCAACCACCGTAAGACAGTTTTTGTAATTCTTTATGATGTATGAAAAAGGTCTGAAAATTTGAACATGTCCCCCCACCCAGCTCTCTTGGGGGGGGGAAGGGAGGGAGTGTGAGTGTGAGTGTGTGAGAGAGAGAAATATGAGGAATACCAAGTTTTATCTTCCTCAATTTTGGAAGGTTCAACCCCCCTCCACACTTCTCCCCCTCCCCCAACCCTACAATTAAGGGCTGAGTAAGCACCTATTTCAACATGAGATATATTCCAGTTGTTTGTAAACGGTGACATTTGTCATTCCATAACAATTGCAGTAAAACAGTATCTTCTATTCAAAATTTAGGAAGATAACATTTACTGTGCCACAATATTTATGGGGAAATACTGGAGTAAAATTAACAACATAAGAACAATATTTAACAACATAAGAACGGCCATACAGGGCCAGACCAAAGGTCTATCTGGCCCAGTATCTGGTCTTCCGACAGTGGCCAATGCCAGGTGTCCCAGAAGGAACGAACAGAACAGGTACATCCCCTGTTGCCCATTCCCAGCTTCTGGCAAACAGAGGCTAGGGATACAATCCCATAGTGAATCTGTATTTTTATTGCCCCACCTATTTGTTGCAAGATATGGCCAACCACACACAATACTGATGGGATAAAAATGTGACATGTCTTCTCACCTCTCCATTTCTCATGATCTGTTCGCTTGGCTCACTCACCAACAGAAGTTGTCCCAGTGAAAGATGTTTCCTCACTAGGGTGACCAGATGAGGGGAAGAAAATATCAGGACACATGGGGGGGCGGTGCCCGCCGGCAGAGCAAAAAAAAAAAAAAAGCCGAGTCCTGCCCCGGCTAAGGGGGAAAAAAAAAAATAGTGCTGCCGGCGGATATCGGAACAAAATGTGTGATTTTATCGGGACGTCTGGTCACACTATTCCTCACCCATCTTGTCTCTTTAACATCCTGGGACCAAGACGGCTAAAACAACACTGCACGCAAAATCTAGGTCAATTTGTGGGGTAAGGATGTGTCCACATTTTCTCAAACCAAAGTCAATGCCACCAATCTAGCACTCCTGACTAACACAACATCTAACCAAAGTAAGTCCTAAAAAAGGACCCAAGATGATGGTAGGGATAAGAGTGGAAAAACAGAGATAGGACTGCCGCGCAAATTGCTGCTGACATTGGGTAGGCAGTGCTGCGGCTGCTATCACTTAGACAGACCCCCAAGACCATCTAAATTACACTGGGGTCCTCTCCAATCCCAGAGCAGCCCCAGATCAGGAGGGCATGAAGGTGGCTTAAAGCGATGTCAGCACTGTCCCAGCCTCCCTCTCCTTAGCCTGGAAAGTCTGTGGCTGTACCGCTTGGAGACACAGCACTGTATCTCAACCTTACATTGTGCTTATACTCCGGAAAACTGACACTATGAAGGCACCATGTTTACTTTCTCACAGTAAACTTCCATATTAAATTTGCACAGTCTACAAGTAAAAAGAGGGCTTTTTTTAACTTTATGTGAAAACTTATCAAAATCAGAAGTACATGTTCTGTTCTTTCTAGTTCATGTACTGTCACCCATAATAAAGACTGTGTTAACAATTCCACTGATGCCAGACTGCACTCTCCCAGAGTTATGCTGGCTGGGTAGTGTGAAACATTTTATTTTTGTCAGAAAAGGAATCAAATCGTACTCTGAATATATATAGACCAGATCATCTGAGTCAGGACATAACTTCGCTAATCGCAACTACGCATCTGCAAAATCAGCCACAATATCTGGGTCACTTTCAGAAAGTCACATCCACAACCACATGAGCTAGAAATGCCTTTCCACCCCCACCCCCCCATTTAAATGGCAGCTTAAATGCTGCAGAAACTAAGGCCTTGTCTACACTGCCACTTTACAGTGCTGAAACTTTCTCGCTCAGGGGTGTGAAAAAACATCCCCCAGGGTGATGCAAGTTTCAGCGTTGTAAAGTGGCAGTGTAGACAGTGCTACAGCGCTCGGAGCACTGGGAGCTACTCCCATCGTGGGGGTGGGGGTTTTTTTACTACACAGCTGCCATGGTAATGTTGGTAGTGGAGACATACTCTCAGAGGTCTCCAGCACGCCAGAAAAAATACCTGTGGCAGCAGCCTCATGCATTGTGTACAACAGGCTTGCAGCACAGGACTCAAATAAACAAGTCATACCAAGACAGAAACCAAACAAAAGCTGTTGAGGAAAAGCAATTAATGTCACCAAGTATGTAAACCATGGGTCAAAGAGTTGGTCAAGTACAGACCTGTTCCTCCTCCAGTTGCCAAGAATTAGCATTCATAGATGCCAAACAGTGATGAACAATGCATGTTCCTCCAGCAGCAGGCAAGTGGGCAAATAAAACAGGTACATTTTGTAGATTTAATACGAGGAACAAGAAAATGCACTCCAAAATATCACAAGACATATTTTCTTTCAAAGTGACATACAATATCTATTATAGTGCCAAAATAAAAACCAAGAGGAGTTTTAAGTTTAAAAGATCGCACAATAAAATGCTAGAATGTAATTCATGATGTTACCAACCAGACTCAACATACCAGAAATGTATGTAAGCAAACATTATTTTAATCAGATAAAAAATGTTGTAAAACAGAACTAAACTTGCCAGGTGTGATTCTCCACTGCCTTGTATCTTGTGTAGTAATTTACAACAGTGCAAAATGAGTGAAAAGTGCATGTAAAACACTATAACCAGTATGAGTGGAGAATTCTAAATCTTTTTACACTCACTTTGTATAGAGGCAAATGACTACACGAGGTGCAAGACAGTCGATAATCAGCCGCCCCTATGTCTGGTATGTACATCTCTCTCTTTTCACTCATTTAACTTTCTTTACTTTTACTCTTGTCCATCTTCTCCTGTCTTACACCATAATCTGTATTTTCCCTACACTAATTCTGTAGTTTTAAATTTCATTACTTTTTCTACCAACATCTTTCATTTCTCTCTTTCTTAGATTTGTTCCCTTTTCCTTCTATTTTCATACTTTACTCCATTATTTTAATTAATTCTTCCCTTGTTTTCCCTCTCTGGCCTATTAACTTCTGCTTTACGTCCTTTTCCCATTCAAAATTCCATTCCATTCCAGATGGGTTCTTAGACCAACCTCATCAACATGGTATCTCAGCGGCTTCAAGTATGGCATTAAGCAACATGACTAATATCTGTCACATGTGGTGTGTTTTCTCTCCCCCCAGAGGGAGAATTAGAATGTTTTCTTTTGGTGGGGTTTTGTTTTAAACATACATATTGTTATGTGTTTATATGAAAGAAGGCATGTTGAAGGAGTGTACCTTGTAGTTCGAGCAAAAGATGGTGAGGTTTGTGATAACTCCCACAGGAACCAAGAAAGTTCCGTCTCCTGTACAAACTTTACCCGTACAGTAGAAAGTTCCATAATGCCTGAGGAGCAGAGGTGTCAATCATAGTCTTCATCCAATAGCTGTATGGAAACTAAGAAGTGAGACCTTGAACTTGACTCAATATTCTGTGGGAAATCAGTGTAGAGGATGGAGGACAGTCTTGATGTGCTTGTGGCAACCTGTGTTGCCGAGGAAAACCACTGCAGAGTTCTGTATTAGTTCGAGTTTCCTAAAAGCTGTTGACTTCATGTCCAGATATATTGCATTGGTATAGTCCAGCTGCAAGGTTACAAAGGTGTGTTTAACCAGTACCTGGTCATCATCCATTACCATGGGAACAGAAATGGTAGAAAGAGTTATTTGCAGATGTTCCCATGTGAGAGCTTAGTGTCAGCAAGGATTCCACAAACACTCCTAACCTACAAACTGAATAGACCAATTGTGAGTGTATGCCTTCAACCAAATGAGACTTCACTGCAGCTGCAAAATCTAAGTTCTTTCCTCTGCCCACCAATATCATCTCCATCTTGCTCAGGTTCAGCTTCAACCACCTGTTCTTCATCCACGAACCAATCTGGTTCAAGCATCGGGCATTCTTGATGGTAATGTTGTGGTCAAATGTTGTGAAGGATAGGTAGAGCGCTGTATGTCATCTGCATATTGCCTGACACTTGATTCCATGTCATCTGACCAGTTCACCTAGTGTCTGCATGAAAACATGGAAGAGGACTACAGCGAGAACTGATCCTTTTGGGACACAACAAGTGAGGGGTCTCGTGGCAAAGATTCCTATCACTACCCTTTGGATGAATCACTCCAGGAAGGACTTAACTTTTTAGTAGATTCCCATGGACCCATGCTACCTTCTCAGGTAGAACAGCAGTATCTCATTATCAACAGTATTAAATGCTGCAGAGTTGTCCCAAAGGATGACATTATCTGTCCACAATCCATTCACAGCAAGAGATCATCCGTCAGTGCCACTAACACAGTTTCCATGTTTGAACCTTCCTGTTTCAGCCTCTCTTTTCCCCATCATCGGCACTTGAGCTTCCAACCCTCTTTCTTCATTCAGTGAAGAACATTAGAAAACCAAGACGATCATGTGGGCAATATGGAGAAGAGGCCCTCAGGGCCAGTGTGTCGATGGGTGAGGCTAGCATACAATAGTGATGATTCACCAGGTCCTTGACTCCTTGTCCTGTTGGTGGAGTACTGCTGTCTGTTAGCATGCTTTGGAGTTTTATGGAGACTAAGAGTCCCCCAGGTCAAATCAGGATCATGGGTCTTGCTGCCTGGGAACTGGGAGAGCTCTGATCAATTCCTTAATGCGGTGATGGTCTGTCCAAGACAGTGGCTCGATTGTGATGCCCACAATAACAACATATAATCGGAGACCAGGTCCAGGGTGTGGCCCGGCTATGAAGGCTGGACCAAAGATGACCTGTCAGAGTCCTAGGGAAGCAAACAAAGAATGACTTGGGTGCAGGGGAGAAGGACCTTGCATCTGAAGCCTAAACATGAATCTCCAATCTGAGTGTTTCACCACCATCACTGACAAGGGATCAGCAAACTCCTTTTAGAGCCCTTTTTGTTTCCGTTATCTGTAAATGAGCATAAAAACAATCTTAGCATTGGCTCTAGTTTCTACTGTTAGATGAAAAAATCTAAATGTACTCATCTTACCTGAAGCAGCTCTTTCTGGATTTGCTATTTGAAGAGAAGATGAATGAAGCTGTCTGGGTCTCTGATAAGGCAAGTAGTCAGGGGGATAGGTTGGGCTAGGACAAGGCTCATTGTGTCGTCCAAGAAAGTGCCCATGATGTAAGCTATATGGGAACATGTACTGATGAGATCATGTACTATTTGTTGTTGATGGATCTTGCATTGATCAGCATCAATTTTAGTTCAGGTAGCCACCTTCCTCAGACCCATACCTGTGCCGCAGATAGGTAAAATGTGTCTGGCACCCATTTTCTTATGTCTGCTCTGCTGTTTCTTTAGAGAGTTCCTTCTGGTTTGAAGTCTGATAGGTGAAGTAGTGGGTTGTATCGTAGAATGCTCTAAGTGAAGGAAAGGTTGTCTGGTTTGCCAAATGCCATGGGCAAAACAGGTCTGTTGGACACCTTTTAGCACTATGCCCTGGTTGAATCCTGGGAATGGGCAGACCTGGAGCAGTGTGTTCCCGATGTAGCAGTGCTGGAAGCCCAGAGGCATAGCAACAAAGGAAATAATAATGATAGTGACTATAATACTAGGTAGGGTCAAGTCCAAAAAAAGGGCTTAAAGATCTCAATGGCATCAGACATTCATTTCCTTGAAATAACTTGTCTGGTTTGTCATATCATCCATGTTGTACTTTCCTGCTTTGTGGGAGGAGAGAGAGAAAGGGAGATATATAGTACTTACTATTTAGGACTCAGCCTTATCTCCATCTTCCCTTCCCAAAACAGCTGCTTTGTTCCTCTCCAGGAAAGACCAAAGATTCTGTATGTATATATTCCATTAGTCATGTGTATTCACTGTTAATTGTTTTGCTGATCAACTGTTGAATACACATGCACAGAACAAATCTGAACAGCAAAAAAATTAAAAATATATACACATTAGTAATGTGGCACACAGAACAGGAGGTAGTTTACCTTGACACTTGGCTGCCCGAATTCCAAGAAGTACTGTGGGACAATGAAACTTGTCATTAACTATAAACTAGAGACTCGTTTCTTTCTTCTAGTTCTGCCTCTGGCACCCAGGAATGCCACCCTTCCCATTCTCTCCTTAAATAAAACCTTACAGTAACTTTATCTAATATAAAAACAACAAGGAGTCCGGTGGCATCTTAAAGGCTAACTGATTTATTTGGGCATAAGCCTCTGCCATGTACATTGGCCAAACCGGAGAGTCCCTACGTAAAAGAATAAATGGACACAAATTGGACATCAGAAATGGTAACATACAAAAGCCAGTAGGAGAACACTTCAATCTCCCTTGACATTTTTATAACAGATTTAAAAGTGGCTATACTTGAACAAAAAACCTTCAGAAACAGACTTCAAAGAGAAACAGCAGAACTAAAATTCATTTGCAAATTTAACACCATTAATTTGGGCTTGAATAGGGATTGGGAGTGGCTGGCTCATTATAAAAGCAGCTTTGCCTCTCCTGGAATTGACACCTCCTCATCTATTATTGGGAGTGGACTACATCCACCCTGATCCAATTGGCCCGGTCAACACTGGTTCTCCACTTGTGAGGTAACTCCCTTCGCTTCATGTGTCAGTATAACAATGCCTGCATCTGTAATTTTCACTCCATGCATCTGAAGAAGTGAGGGTTTTTTACCCACGAAAGCTTATGCCCAAATAAATCCGTTAGTCTTTAAAGTGCACCGGACTCCTTGTTGTTTTTGTGGATACAGATTAACACGGCTACCCTCTGATACTTTATCTAGTATGGATTCACTCTAGCATATGGAGCAATAACACTCCATCCTAACCTGCAACCTCCTTCCCATCGTTTTTGGATGAAATGCTTATTTTGTGTATCATGGTAAAAAGAATAATTATGCTGGGGGAAGTTGTTATATGTCCACTGCATGTATGTAATGGGCTCATATAAACCAACTCCTTCCGCATTTAATCAAATATTCCGCCCCCAGCATGTACAGTAGAATCTCACTTTGAAATCAAAAGTGTTTTGCAAAAGTTGCAGTGTATTATATCTGGGGTTGTATGCCATGGATTAGCAATGTAATATATGCTTTTACATTCAGGGTATTATGCAACAGCCTTTTATGTACTTTTTATATAATAAAAATGAGAGGAAAGATTTATTTATTTACTTAACAGGTTTATTCAAAGGACAGGAGATCCTCACTACTGATCCTACCAATGTTTTTCATAAGATTAAAGTGAGAAATTAAGAGATAAAAGTATATATATTTTCCCAGAATAGAACTTTAAAACTTTTTTCCTTTACAAAATACTAAGTAACATAACATGGGTGAATCTTCAGAAAAATATTAATATTTGATTTGTTTTTGCATTATTATTTTTTTCCTTTTTTAAAAAAAAGATGTGGATCTCGCAACCATTATCCATACCGAGGTAAGCTTATTTATTTCTTTTGAGCACCCAAAAGTGCATTTTCCTTTTCTAAAGAGTTTATAATCCAATCTAAGGTACCGATCCTGCAATCTGTTTGGCTGAAGGTGCATGCAACAATTTTTCAGGACTGATGCTTAAATTCTGACATGATAACAACAAGGGAGGTCTCAAAAGGATTCCTCAACTATGTACACATCTTGCCTGATAGTTACATTCTGGTTTTGTTGGGTTTGTTGTTGTTGTTTTAATATATTTTCTCACAGTCAAGGCAGTTTGATCATTGTTTAATCACTATATTGAGCAGCACCTTCAAACCATACAGAAGGTACAGCTAGGGCAGAATGTGGGGTGGCTTTTTAAATTAAGCAGCTTTTCCTTCAGACAGCATCTAAATCCAGCGCTGTTTGAGTTCCACAGGCTGCTAAATGATACCTGGATTGAGTTTAAGGAATGAAATCCTAGCTCTATGGAAGTCAATGGGAATTTTGCCAATGACTTCAATAGAGTCAAGATTTCACCTACGGTGTTTCTGACCTCTACACTGTTTCTATGTTCCATATCCTTCTAAAAGATATGAGGATAAGAGCCATCTACCCTGATCTACTAGATAAAACGGGCAATACAAGTTTTGCCAGTAATTCCTGCATCGAGCTAATAACTCTGGTTGAGCTAGAGCACATCTTTTAGAATGACATCTCATCTTGATATACTTTGTATACTATAAATTTAATTTTAAATACATCGTCATTTTCAAAGCAGTGTATCATTAGCAATAATCATCAATAAAAATATGAGAGCAAGCAAGGAAATTTAGAGCAATTGGTTAGACAATAAAACCAATGGCTTTCAAACAGGTTACAATAATTTAATCTTGAACAAATTAGCTCATATAACACAATATTTTAATTCTATAATGCAGATTTGAGCAACTGTGATCTTATCTCACAATTCGATTGGACTTCAACCCTGGATTTTCAATAAATGTAAATACCACTGTTTATAAGACAAAATATGTGATGATGGTTTGCATCTTGATTGGCAAATATAGTTGACACCCCCCACCCCCTTAAAATATACAGCCTGGAAGGCAGTGGGTGACTGACAATTTCCATGTTCCTGTTGAGCAGAATCTTGAAAATTGGGTACACTTCATTACAGGATGCTGAGTATGGGAAGAGACCAACATCTGAACATTGATCTTTCTTGCAGAGGTCATCAAGAAGGTCCAGAAGTTTCTCTTAGAGGATTTCAGCCATTCAGGTGCCCTTTTGGAACCTGCATGCTTTGCTCAAGAATTACACAATTGGAGAGGTAGAGGGAGTAAAATATAGTGGCGCCTTTAGGCTTTGGAAGGTATGAAGAGGATATTCCTCAACAAAGAACAACAAACACAAGCCATCTGTTTCACTCTCCCTAGAGCTAAACACATCACACTAACACTGCTGGCTCAGGGTCATAAGAGTCCCAAAATCCCTCTTCACTCCAGTCTTGCATCTGAAGAAGTGAGGTTCTTACCCACGAAAGCTTATGCTCCCAGTACTTCTGTTAGTCTCAAAGGTGCCACAGGACCCTCTGTTGCTTTTTACAGATTCAGACTAACACGGCTACCCCTCTGACACCTCCAGGTGTCCTCCCAATGGCAATGGAACGTACAGTACTACTCCTGCAGCCCTGGGCCAGGGTCCAAAATGCCAGATATGACACCCAATTCGGTAGTACATGAGGGTTAGTTTCAGCTTGACTCATGAGGCTTGAACCAGTTTCTAATCATGCTAATAGGAAATGAGCATCTAAAGAGAGTAAAACTCTTAAGAGTCTGTCTGAACATTCCAAACATGTAAGCAATTTAAATAAGAAAGTCTTCACCAGAATTGATAGAGGCATGACCTGTTGTGTAAGAGGCAGAATTTCAGGTGCCTGCATGTTCAGGGAAGGTTATAGGATTGGTCTTACAATCACAGTACCAAAGAGAATTGTGTTATGAGTTACTGGCAAAAATATAAAAAAAGAGAAACTTTATTACTTCTTTAGAGCTCACCCTTGCAATCTGCTGTGCACCCTCCACTATGACGTTTGTAGGAGCTGAAAGGCCTCAGCACCTTCAAAATAACTCTAAAAGTCCACCACGAGGTGTTGATTTTGAAAGTTTGAGAATCATGAATGACAACTATTCCTATAGCTACTAAGTTACCTTCTCCCCTACTCAAACCAAAACAAAGAAATACATCCGCATCTTCAGGAAGCCAGGAGAGGAAGCCAAGCTGTCAGGAGCGTGGAAGATAATACAGTAAATATCAGTGTTGCTAGCAATCCATGTGATTAAATGTCTATGCTCTTATATAGCTATAACATAAAGCTAGGAAATTCCCACTGCAAATTCCTGAGAATACATGGGTGGGGGTGGAAGGCAGTTGAGGCTCAGAAGAGGAACTGATGAATAGAGTAAAGCTGGGGTGCAGAATGACTTAACTACTTATTACCTTGCATTTTACAGTTCATGAGGTTGAGGTCTGCTATCTACAACCTTAATTCAAAGTTGGGGGTGGTGGGTTGCATAGATATATGGTATAGACATACTATTATCCTTCAGCCTCTTAATGAAAACAATCAGGTCTCAGAGGAAACAAAAAAGAATGATGAATAGCAGCAAATGAAAAATTAAACACTGAAAAAATACCAAAAAGTTGCAGCCAAGATTTTTTTTTAATACTTAGCATCACTTATTCTATTTCCTCCTATACAGTACTGGAATTGTTCATGTTTTAGGAAGTCTTCCCAGACATTTTAAAATTTATCGAATTAACATTAAGACCAGACCACTTTTAATCGTTAGGCCTGCGAACGAACTGAAGTCATTTATGTGAGGTTTGGCTACTTTATCACAACTGTCACAATCCCAACATCCAAAGGAAATGTTTCCCAATCAGTCTAGGCTTAAAGCACATCAGGATATTTTCTGTATCTTCCCTTAAGCAGTATGTTGTTGTGAACAAACATATACAAGATTTTAATAAAACCTCTTTCATTTAAAAAATCTCATGTCTTCTTCTAATATAAAAAACACAGGAAAAGTGTGAATCAGGCTGCACCCAACACAGCACAAACCACACTATTACTGTTCCAACTTTCTTCTCGCGGCTTCCACTTCATTAGAACTCCTTGATGTGTGCTGTGAAATTTTATAGCTATGGACTTGACTTTTGCCTGTGGGTGGATAAGAGGTAAACAACTGAACAATGTTAATCAAGAACTCCAGCAGAACCCCTGGGTTACCCAAGAGGCTACTACAGAGGAGACCAGTCTGGATTGCTGCACTAATCCTTTGTGGAAAAACATTCTTCCCCTGTCCCCCTCTTCTTTGAGATTTATTTTTGAGAGCAAGGCTGGGCTTACTGTGGTTGGCTCTAGTCTGGAAATTCCTGTGTTCAAAACATAGTATATTCACACTGATTGCTAATAAAAACGGAAAACAAAGGTTATTTTGTACACAAAATAATCCCCAACTTCTCTCTCTCTCTCTCTCCTACTTATATTTCCATTACTCTTCCTAAAAATTACTATGACAAAATTGTAGCCCTGCTCACATTTACAGTATAGTCAAGAACCTTAAGTACCCTGCAGTGACTGCTCTGAATTCTGCAACAAATTTAATAGGGGATGAGTAAAGTGTAATAAGGTAAAAAAAAGTGAAGTTTAAAATAAAAAAAAGGTTTCACTGAATTAAATAGGAAAATACTACAAGTACAGTATTTCTTAATATCATTTTGCCACTGTCCAAGTTAGATGTGACTCCTTTGACCAAAATAATAAGCTGACCACTCAGTAGTGACTTACTATCACAGAAGAACTTTCTTTCCTAACCAGCTATGCGGCAAAGTGGATACAAATTAACATTTATCCCAGTGTAACCAGATATTTGAAAACTTAGGTTTGAATTTATAATTAAGGCTAAACTGAAAGTAGTAAACAAAAAGATGAAACAAGCACCTCACTTCGCTTTTTTGACCACATTCTATACTCAAATTACCATGGCAAATACCTAATTATTGAAACGCTGATGCTGATACACTTTCTATACCTAGCCACCCTTGGTACAGAGACCATCCACTGGTTGACCTTCCACTTGACTGGAAGAAGTCACTGAGCCAGCCACCCAGAGGCACTTTGTTAAAGCGGGAAAGTAGGTTTTGATTTCATTTGAGTTTCCTGAGGGGAGGAATAATATTTTCTTCATTTGGATTAAATTAGTCAACATGCAATAAGCTAACTGATTAGGGGAAGCAGGAAATGCAAGCTTCCTGTTTTATGCTAATTTTATTACATAAGTCAAGAGATTTCAGATAATTTTATTTTCAACTAATAAAAATCAAAGTAACATGCTCTGTTTTAGTAATCTGTTGATTTCAGTTCTAATAAAACTGAGTGGGCTTCTAGACACCGGCTGAATAAATAAGTTATATTTCTCAGGTTTTTTTAAGTAATTTGCCTTTAGTGGAAAAGTGAAGAATCTTAATAAATGTAATGTAGCAGTGTTCATTTGTCCCTATCTGAACACAGTTAAAACCACCTAGCCCTGTAGGCACCTTTAATTTTACTGTCTCCGATCCACATTTGGATTTATGGACCAACTAATCATAATTACATTTTCTTTTAAAAGGAATCAATAAGTCATTCTGAATTAGTAATGTAAAATTAAAGCATCTGATATCAAACCATTATATGGTTATTTATCCAAAAATCAGATGGTGGAGTTTGGGATTAACATGAGCATTTTTAATGTAGGGTTCTTATGTAATAAATAAATAAATAATGGTAAATTACTGTATCTTCCTGTGTGCCTAAACAGCCCTTAGCACATTTTAGGTTTTTATGCAGTACTAATGTAATGTGCTAGGGCTATTTAGACACATAGGAAGAGAATCTCTGGACTGAACAACTTATAATACAAAAACAGCAGATAAGGGAAAGAAAAGACAAATGATCAGAGTGATGACAGACATGTCATGTAGTAGCATTTTTTCTATATGTTCTTTTTCAAATATAATCTATCCCCTGCTGTCCCTCTACCCAACCAATCTTATTTCCTTTGTTTAAAAATAATATATCCCTTCTATTTATCATTATTGTTCCAAACAAGGTAGGTTAGGTTTAACAAGATACACATTTTGTTCCAGGGATCACAAAATGTAACATGTACAAGATGGTCTTGCACAGCATTCAAAGTGGGATAGTATACAGTCATATGGCATATTGAATTGGCACTATGTCAACTTGTCACACTGCTGTATAGTGACACTAACAGCCTATAACACCCTGAAGGCTTTTGCTCTTGCTTTTGGAGTCAGGGCCAGAACAAATGCAGACCCAGAGAAATTGAGAAAGGATGCCCCTGATCCGTGTGCATTGAGTAGAAGGACTGTTCAGGCTCTAAGAATCATGAGCTCCAGGTGGGCTGGGTCCTGGAGCACAGCCAGATGAGTCTAAGAGGGCTCAGAAACAAGCCTGAGAAAAACTACACACAGATTGGCACACACGTAGGTGCGCGCACACACGGTTTCCATATGATGACAAATAGCATGGCCCACTATTCAACTTCCCTCATATCCACTAGTTACTCCGACACAAATATATCCACCTTCCTCCCTACATCAATTTTCCATTACCGAAACACAGCATCCATTCTCCGTCTCCACCCCTCATACCATCAGTCCTCTCTTCCCTGATCTCTCCCCATGTCACATAGTTCCTCCTGATCCTCATTATCACCATCTCCTAAGGTCTCCCAATTACCACCATCTCCTATAATCCTGGGGCTGAGCTGCTCTTCACAGCAGCAACAAGCACCTACAAGGGTTCTGCTGTTATTCCCCAGCCCCGTGCTCAGTACGCCCTGTCCTCAGGGCAGCTCCCCAACGCCCTCTGCATCGCTCAGATAAGACAGCAGGACAGTGAGTGAACCCTGCAAGGAGAGAAGAGGCAGTCTCAGCCACCACCAATCCACCCACCCTGGCAGCTGGCTGAAAGGGAGGCAGGAGAGGCAGAGACCAGAGGCTAGGCATGGTGCAGAGTGCAGTTGCAGCACAGAAATCAGCAGGCCTCTATCTAGCCATTTATACTGTGCTCCTCAATGTGGTATCTGAGCGCCTAGGCCATGAAAACCCCTTGCTCCAGGTGAGCTGAGTCTCAGAATACATAACAGCATGAAGTCCAGCGCTAGCCCAAAGAATTCACACTCCACACAAACAAGCGGTGGAAAGGCAGGGAGAGCCTTGTCACAGTTCAGGGCCACTGCATCTGTATTCCCCTTCTATTGTCACAAAGAGCACTCACTCTTGGGCTTCCAGTTCCCCCAGCAAATCACCTCTCTTGGAAGGAGATCCGCATCTTTCCCCCGCTCACCGTTTTTCCAGACTGCACAGGCCCCAGCAAGTCAGGCCACCTAAACAAGCCTGCTTTACCTTCTCCTCAGAGGCTACAAACAGCGTTATTGCCTACAAACAGCATAATTGTTGTCAGTTACTGCAAAGCTTTTCCTAAGCAAACACCTTTATTCTTAAGGTGACAGCTTTACAGAGAATACATACAAAAACAATAAGAGAACCTATATACAGGCTAATAAGCTTACCAAGGATCACCCTTAACCCTGGTAAGCAACTGCCCTTCAAACCCCACCAAGAGTTTGTCTGTGGTTACAAGTTGATAACTGCCTTGGCTCAGAACAATCACACCTACAAATCTCTGACGAATCTCTGAATCACTTCTTTATACAGTTTGGGCTTCTGATCTTGTCCTCACATAACAGGTGATTAACAGATAAAGATCCCCTCCTCAGGGGGAAGCTTCAAAAGGCTAAGTACCTGCATCACCAAAGGGGGGAAATCTACATTTGCTTCCCTCAAGAGATTTCCTGGGAAACCCGCTTATTTTTAAACATTCACATTGTTTCAAATCGTCCTTTGAAGCTCTTAACAACTCCCAGGGTTTACACCAGTCATGTCTTCCTATTAGAGACGTTACATACAATAATACATAAACATTTGCATTTTAATATAATGAACTCCTAAAATACTTTAAATCAATTCAATAAGGTTTGTTCAGTACACTCGAAGAAATTGCAATATCTGTCACAAGACTGACCAACTGGCATAGACTCGGACAGTGAGGGACTGGTGGTGGGAATTGAGATTGATAAGGAGAGGGCTAGAAAGACAGGTAGACTCAGGAAGAAGATGGATGAAAGATCGGGGGGGGGGAGAATAGAGGAAATAAAAACAATAGAAAAAAGATAAAATAGTATAAAGGAGAGAGAGAGGAGACAATGAAAATAAATGAAAGAAAGAACACCAACATTAAGTTAGAAAACTGATTTATGCATGTATTTAAAACGCATTTCATACTGCCAGAAGAGAGCAGATTTACAGTTTAGCACATATACAGCAATATAGCTCTTGACATATTCAAGCAATAACCACAACACCCCTACCAGATAGATGAGTGTTAAGTACATTCTACAGATAGGGAAACTGAGACACAGAGGGAGGGAACTGGCTCAAGGCCACACCTTAAGCCAACTGACAGAACCACGATTAGAGCTCAGGAGATTAACTCCTGATCCTGTGCTTGTTTCTCCAGAGTGGGCTGTCACCCAACGGGAGTGAGGAAGTCCACTTTAAGTTGACGTGAGAAAGTAAGTCTACAGACCAAGTGTGCCCTGGGATGACAGCATGCATCTTCCAGCTAATTAAAGTTCAGTGTGGTGAGAAAGGTGCATAACAGCATTTATTTTTCCAACTCAAGTACTGATTCTGCATTTTTCCCACGCTATCACAAAAGCTAAAATGCATTAGCAAGATTAATTTAGGTGACTCATCACCTGCACAGTGTTTCAGCAGAATATCAATAGAATCTAAAATGAGAGTAGGAGTTTGACAATTTTTTCAGACTATGGTGGATGGATTCATATTCCATTAACTGTAGTTCCTAGAAAGGCATGGAATTTAGGTGTACAATCTGGCATACAACAAAATACAATTGGCCTGAACCAGTGTTATAACTTCTGACTTTGATTAAAAGTCTCTTAAAAATGGGTTGGCCAGATGACTCATTTGTTAGAATATAGCACTGCCATGCAATACACTTTGGGAGTAACCTCGGGTCTCTTGTTCCCCAGATCAACAGACATACCCTGTTTTTAGCAGATGAACCCTCCTGTTTGTAAATAAATTGTGCAGTACGCTATGAAATTCTAAATATAAACATATGGTAGCCTTATATGAAGCAATGGATAAAAATGCAAGGCTCTCTGGACCTGCTGGAATCAAGGGATGAAAGACAAATCAAGTCACATCAAGCAAGTTTTTCCCTAAGAAGTTGTGGAGCATTTAGACACCTATTATTAATGGACGTTTTTCTTCCATATAGGTCCTTCTATATATGTCTTAACAGGAACAACATCTCCAAGACATTTTGGAGGAGGGGTGGGGAGTGGAGATTTTTATGAATTTAACACACAATGAAAACACAACAGTAAATTGTGTGGGCTAATATGAACACAAATAAAATAGTGAAAGTAAGAAGCACATTGTATGTATGGTTCTCCAGAACAATACAGTAGGATAAATAGTTTGGAAGAAGGACTGTTTTTGATACTACAGCAGTGCAATCCAAGATAAAGTTAATCAGTGACTGAATTACAACATTGGAAAGACAAAAAAGCCCTATAAAAGAAAGAAGGACCGAGGAGATGCCAGTTTGCTCATCATAGCTACCCCCAACTTAGGAAGCTAGAAAGGTGTATGTGTGTTCTAGAAATGTAGTTGCCATTCACTGCCATCTGTTTCTCCATTATTAAGATATACCAGAACTTTGCAAACCACTTTGGTAGTTTTCTTCAGTGAGCAGCAAAAGACATCATGTGCCAGCAATGCCCCTCTGCTATGTACATTGGCCAAACTGGACAGTCACTACGTAAAAGGATAAATGGACACAAGTCACATATCGGGAATGGAAATATACAAAAACCTGTAGGAGAACACTTCAACCTCCCTGGCCACAAAATAGCAGATGTAAAGGTAGCCATCTTACAGCAAAAAAACTTCAGGACCAGACTCCAAAGAGAAACTGCTGAGCTCCAATTCATTTGCAAATTTGACACCATCAGATCAGGATTAAACAAAAACTGTGAATGGCTATCCAACTACAGAAGCAGTTTCTCCTCCCTTGGTGTTCACACCTCAACTGCTAGCAGAGCACCTCACCCTCCCTGATTGAAATAACCTCGTTATCTCCAGACTGATTCTTGCCTGCACATTTATACCTGCCTCTGGAAATTTCCACTATATGCATCTGATGAAGTGGGTATTCACCCACGAAAGCTTATGCTCTAATACATCTGTTAGTCTTAGAGGTGCCACAGCACTCTCTGTTGCTTTTTACAGATCCAGACTAACACGGCTATCTCTCGGATACTCAGCAAAAGACAGTCTTCCAGTCAGCCAAACCTTGTGAGCTTTTCTACTCTCTTAGCCCAAAAAAGTAAACAACAGTAAAATAAGGACACCTCCAGCTGGAGTTCCTGAGTAAATTTTACAAATTATATCCAGAATAGCACTCCAGTTTAGCTTAATTTGGAGGAGCAACTCCACCAATTTTAGATTAGATCCCATTTTCCTCCACTTTAGCTCCAGGCATCTATTTAAATCTTTCTGTTCAGAGAACACATATATACACTGTTTTTGGCCATAAGGAGCCTGCAATTGCAGTGGTGTATTAGCTACTTTTAAAAGGAAAAATTAACTGATGAAATAATTTTCTGCTGCTCCCATACTATACCACAAAAGCTGGATTCATTTTGTATATGCTGGAGGCAATTTTCGATTTGCTGCAACTCCAATTAATTGACAGTAAAAAGGCTTAAGCTTAAAAAAAGTTAACAACTGCATTTTTTGTTTTTAGTAATATAAGAAAGGTTTGTTTATTTTCTGAATAATCTATATATAGAAAGAAAATTAGTTCCATGAGGCTGTTATGAAGATTTGAAGTCTGCTCAATCTCTCTCCAATGCTTAAGAGTGTACCATAGGTTCCATGCCACTACCCCTTCCCCCGCAAAAAAACTTTAGGAATTAAAATATCAAGGCCAGGAGTACCTGTCCCTTTTATTTTTTAAAATACATCACTAGCTACCCTAAACTTCTTGCCTTTCTTAATGTATTCACAGGTAATCTGAATTGGGTCTCAACACTATAAACTTGTAATTATGGAATAGATAACTTGACTTTAGCAACACATTCATTTATAGGCTAGCATATTAATATCCAAAACTGTTAATGTGAAGCATGCCAATTTTTCATGTCTTCTTTTCAGTTTGCAATTACAATTAAATTGCATTAGTATCGGTGCATATATTAATCCCTACTACTTCATTGATTTCTCAGTTCATATGAACTATTGAGAATTTAACCCCCATATTATTATCCTCCAGAATGGCAACTGATAAATCATCTCTTTTTCAAAATTCATTTAAAACCCTTCAAGAATACCAAACTCCTTATACTTTGCTAATATAAACGAAATCTCAATGACCAACTCCAAGAAAAATTAAGTGACAGCAGCATACAATACAACTTTGTTATTCTCTCCGCCTATATTTATCTCTGATGCCTTTGCCAAGACTATTACACAGATAAAACAAAGACCAGTATAAACAAGAATATTTTTCCTTGACAAGTGAAAGGGGTAAGAATTCTAACCACCAACTCTTACTCTAGGCATTGAATTCTTAGGGAGTTTGGAAACAATTCAAAGTCCATATCTTCAAGTACAGTACGTAGACCCACTCCACCAGGGAAAAGTTTAACAAAAAAACTATTTGATTGAGATAAGTGGATCACACATGACTTTTATTATGTTATCTGAGACTTGTCGACACAAAACAAAGATGCCTAATCTGATTAAGTTAAAGTGGGTAAAATACCTTCTATCCTATTTGTTACTACTATAATATTGCAACAACAACAAGAAACAAAAATGATCTGTTTGCAATCCTTCCCTTTCTCTACTGTGTGTGCCTTTATGATATAAAAGTGTACAGCAACATTCCTTCTACACATAGTAATCAATGAGAGAGGTAATTTTAGGGCAAACTTTTCTATAAAATCCCCAATGAAAAACTGTAAAAACGAAGAAGCTTTTTCTCCTTCAAAGTCTTAAAAAACTCAGTTTTTAAAATAAATCAATGAAAATGTTCTTCCTTTTTCCCTATGGACTAGCCGGAGACTTTGTAATGGACATTTAGAAATTTCAATGATGTCGGTCTCTGTTTATCACTTGACTTTGCAATGTCTTTGGCTACTCTATGTGCAGATTCTAATGTGAAAAAACTGGGTAATAAAAATAAATGCACTTAAATCCTCATAAGTAGACTATTCTAAAAAGCCTCTGATTCTACAAGTTGAGGTCTTTCCCTCCCCCCCAAATTATAGGAGTTTGGCAGGGAAAGCCTTTATCATAGCTTGGTCTATCATGTAACCTCTTTCAATAGTTTCAACTTCACTTTCTGGTTTTTCATTTTTACCCTCAGCTAAATTAAGCCCGGCCACAAGATCCGCCACAGCTTACCGTACTCTATCTTTCTCTATTTTAGCAAATTGGGCAGTATTACAGGCATTATCTTCCCTCAATTCAGACAAGCAGTATTTACATGTCCATTTTCAGCTGTTCAAACTCTGAAGTTTCAACAGTTTGAAGAAATAACTGTCAACACTTGTCACTGATTTTCTTCTGCTGGTAATAGCCTATGCCAAATTTGTTTTTGTTAGAGCGATTTCCCTCCAGCTCTACAAAGTCAGGAGATTTTTTTTAATAAACTTGAAATAACATAAAAGGTTATTTCTAAGTAAGTGAACCTTTTAATTTGGTTGAAGAATGCATCCAAAAAAGTATGTCCAACCATCTAACTATGCATTATCAGCATTTCCTACATTGACCTTGATTCAGGTAGCAAGAAAACACGGCCCAGGAGAATCCAAGCAATCAGGAAAACAGAAATTGTAACCTAGGTAACTAACAACATCTTCCTCCCCCGCCCCCCACCCACCCACCCACACACGCGAGGCACCTGCCAGCCCACAGAACTCCAAACAAAGCATTTCTGACTTGTCAGTGAAAAGTTCTTGCCAAAACCACCGTTTTGTCATAAATTTTGGAATTAGCCTATGTAGAAAATTAGGTACAAAGATAATAAATTATATCTATTCCTCTTATGTACACAACACAAAACACATCTCAAATGGATGTTTCTGAGATGCACATGTACAGGAAGTCAGTTAATACACTGTTAATGCCTTGGTGATCATTTTTCTAAAATTAGATTATCAAGCTCCCAAAAGAACCCATTAACCTAGCATTAGGCATCGCAGACTATGTAATGCTTTGGGAAGATCTCTTTTTCTGTGTGTCCCAAGATCCAGAACTCACTCTGCTTTCTTCAGCACTGGAGACCGCTTTGATTCACTTTCACCATTAGCTTCTGTTACACTTGCTACTTTTAGCAATGCCAAAAGAGTGCACTAATTTCCTTCCAATGCCTTGGGAGTTTCCTAGGTCTGATTTGCTAAACATACATCACATTCCCAACTATGTTATATGGTATGTTACTAGTTAGCTTTTTGTTCACTGCTTTAGGAAAAGGAAATGTGGTCCCAGTATTTCAGCATACAGTGTAAACCAAGTGAATGAAATGGGATCTGAAAAGAAAACAACTAGAGAGAGAGGGGAATCCTCTTCTTATTACCCCAAATCAATGAGCAGTCCGGTGGCACCTTAAAGACGAACAGATTTATTTGGGCACAAGCTTTTGTGGGTAAAAAACCTTTGTGCCCAAATAAATCTGTTCGTCTTTAAGGTGCCACCGGACTCCTTATTGTTTTTGTGGTTACAAACTAACATGGCTACCCCTCTGATACTATTCTTATGACTATATTTCTCAACTATCTTTTCTAGCCCTTATTCATAACGTCCAAATAAATAGTGCATACGCTAGAAAATACAAAAAACAGCTTAAAGGACACATGCAAATCGAGAGCTATATAGATCGATTTCCTGGAGCATTCAAGTATGAAAATAGTTTAAGCGTGCAGTGCATCTGACAAATTTTACTTTCACAACAAAGATCCATATTCGAGATGGATCAGCCATTAAGATATTTTAAAACAATCTGAGTAGTTAAAAATTGGTCACAGGACCTATCACAATCTCAGGAATTATTTTAATCTTTTATCAATATTTTTTATTACCAGTGCCCTTTGAGCCAGTCACACAACCTACAGGGAAAAGCAAACATCAAAGGACGTTTTTTTCTCCCCAAGCCCCATGTTTCTGGCAACTAATCAGAAGCACAAACACCATCTTCAGTTGATTCTGACTTCAGCTCAGCAATGCTTAGAGATGCATTAAAAACCCTGCATGGAAAATCATACAGGCCACTGGCACAAACAGCGGGACAAAAACCTCGGTCCTTATCCAGGCAGAACTCCCACTGTTATCAATGGAAGTTTTGACTGAGTAAAAACTGAAGGATTTTGCCCTTCTTTGGAGGAAAAAACAAGGTAAAGTTATACCTATTAAACTAAATATCTTGAGTAGCAGCCACATATTGTGACTAGGAATCACATGTAGTACATGGGCAGGAACTGTAAACAGCAACTGATAGATGTATCAACAACTGTGCTATTTCATTTCTAATGCCATTTTTACCATTCTCTAGGACGGGATGCCCAACCTGAGCCTGAGAAGGAGCCAGAATTTACCAATGTACATTGCCAAAGAGCCACAGTAATATATCAGCTTCCCCCCCGCCAGCTCCACCCCTGCCCCCCGCTCCCAGCGCCTCCCGCCCACCAGCAGCCCCGCCAATCAGCGCCTCCCTGTTCCTTCCCCGCACCTCCAAATCAGCTATTTTGTGGAGTGCAGGAGGCTCTGGGTGGGAGGGGGGAGGAGCGAGGCCATGGCAGGCTAAGGGGAGGGAAGGGGTGGAGTGGGGGCAGAGCCAGGGGTTGAGCAGTGAGCACCCTCCCCCCCACACACACATTGGAAAGTTGGCGCCTGTAGCTCCAGCCCCGGAGCTGGTGCCTATACAAGAAGTCGCATATTAACGTCTGAAGAGCCGCATGTGGCTCCAGAGCCACACACTGGCCACCCCTGCTCTAGAACTTTAGAGATAATAGAGATAACAGCTTTGATTCTGTCCTGTGTTAGGCAGGCTCCTGACTGCATATCCTAGGCAGCTGGGCTCCTGATGGAAAAAAGTTTACCTGGAGGAGAGCTGAATTGGGGTGCAAATCACCCAACAACCCACACTCCACTAATAATTAACAAGGTAATGAAATCCTGTGTTTGCCCACATTTAATCACTGGCTGAATGAAACAAGCTTTTGTGGATAACTGCCGCTATTAATATATTGTTGCATTATATCTAAAACATTTGTTTGTTTTAAGTCCTGTGATTTGTATGACTTACATGGCACTGAAAGCCATGCCCACACTAATGTGTACCAAAGAACAGAACTGTTTCATTGGTAGATTTCCAAGTATTTTAATCTGGACACTTAGAGAAAACAAAATATGGGGGGGGGGTGGAAATTGTGTAATATTTACTAGGGTTGTGGGTTTGTCATGGTGCTAAAAGTATTATCAATACCACGACTTTCTTTTGTGTGAATGACTTTAAGAAAGCAGCGTTTCCCAGAGAATGATGGATCGCCTGCCCAGTACAGAGGGAAGACCCTGGAAAGCAAGCCCACACCAGCCCAGTGAGGAGGGGAAGCCTGGGAGGAGGGCCTGGAGAGCGAGTCCATCCTGCATTCACCCCATAGCAATGGCTCCTGACCTGCAGGGCTGGGCCTGGCTTCCCAGTCCTGGAGCATGCAATCGTATCATCACTCACTTAAGTTTTGCCTGGCCACCGTCCTGTCATAATGACAGAAGGGGTGACTGCACCAAATGTGTGTGGCACTGAGACCTCGTGCACAAAGTCACAACACCTGTAGCAGGGAGCTGGACCCAACCCCGTGGGACAGGAACCACCAGTGTGGGATGGGCTCACTCTTCCATTCCCTCCCGCCCCAAGGGCCTCCCCTACTTGCTGGGCTGGGCTTACTCTCCAAGTCTCTTCCCTCCCACCCCCCTTCACATGGCCTCTCCTCCTCCTCCTCAGGCAGGGAATAGAGTACCAGTACCAGAGAATAGAGGTTACTGCTGCAGGTGGTCAGTGCACCCTTGGCAGGGTGAAGAGGCTGCAGCAGTGGAGAAGAACACTAGCATAGTGTTTGAGTTTGTATCCTGGGTGGGTTTTTCCCTGCGTCGGTAGACAGACTACTGTGGAAGTATTTATGTATATTGCATTTAAAGAGGCATAGATAGTTGAACTTTCATATCCATGATTTTACACACCATTTCCCCTGAACCCATGACTATAACTAAATTTACCATGACCACTCCATGACTTTGCATAAAATATACTGTGACAAATCTGCAGCCCTAGATACTACCCAACCCTTCAAAATGGAAGGGCTGACATTAAAAGAAACAGTATACCCTAGATAAGAGCTACATTTCTTAAAAACTTTATTGTTTATCTAATTTCAAGAAACTGAAAGTTCAGGAAATGTAGGAATCTATAATAACAAGGAGAGAATGTTTCTCTCTCCCACCAGAATTTCTGTCATGCCTAACACTCACAACACTTTCCATTACTTGCATCTGAAGAAGTGAGGTTCTTACCCACGAAAGTTTATGCTCCCAATACTTCTGTTAGTCTTAAAGGTGCCACAGGACCCTCTGTTGCTTTTTACAGATCCAGATTAACACAGCTACCCCCCTGATAATTAACACTCACAAAGTTAGCAACACTGTGAGACTATTATAATTTACAACTGAGATTTAAGACCCATTACAAGTTCAAACAACAGACACTATGAAAGACACAAAGTCCATTTGCAAATATAAAAATCTTTTGTGCAAAAACTGTAAAAATCAAATACAACTAAGGTACAAAATTAGAAAGAAAAGAGGCAAGAGAGCATTTTTCTGAGCCTGGTACATATTGTGCTTTATATCCAGCTTCACTGACTACAGTTAGTGAGTATTAACAAAAAGAAGAACAGGAGTACTTGTGGCACCTTAGAGACTAACAAATTTATTAGAGCATAAGCTTTCGTGGACTACAGCCCACTTCTTCGGATGCATATAGAATAGAACATATATTGAGGAGATATATATACACACATACAGAGAGCAAAAACAGGTGGGAGTTGTCTTACCAACTCTGAGAGGCCAATTAATTAAGAGAAAAAAAACTTTTGAAGTGATAATCAAGCTAGCCCAGTACAGACAGTTTGATAATAAGTGTGAGAATACTTACAAGGGGAGATAGAGTCAATGTTTGTAATGGCTCAGCCATTCCCAGTCCTTATTCAAACCGGAGTTGATTGTGTCTAGTTTGCATATCAATTCTAGCTCAGCAGTCTCTCTTTGGAGTCTGTTTTTGAAGTTTTTTTGAGGCTTGTCTGGTTATGTAGACTCTGTCCTCAGACCCTACGCTACCAGCACTCCCAGCTATCTTCGAGACACCACTGACTTCCTGAGGAAACTACAATCCATCGGTGATCTTCCAGAAAACACCATCCTGGCCACTATGGACGTAGAAGCCCTCTACACCAATATTCCACACAAAGATGGACTACAAGCTATCAGGAACAGTATCCCTGATAATGTCACAGCTAACCTGGTGGCTGAACTTTGTGATTTTGTCCTCACCCACAACTATTTCACATTTGGGGACAATATATACCTTCAAGTCAGCGGCACTGCTATGGGTACCCGCATGGCCCCACAATATGCCAACATTTTTATGGCTGACTTAGAACAACGCTTCCTTAGCTCTCGTCCCCTAACGCCCCTACTCTACTTGCGCTACATTGATGACATCATCATCATCTGGACCCATGGAAAAGAAGCCCTTGAGGAATTTCACCATGATTTCAATAATTTCCATCCCACCATCAACCTCAGCCTAGATCAATCCACACAAGCGGTCCATTTCCTGGACACTACTGTGCTAATAAGCGATGGTCACATCAATACCACCCTATACCGGAAACCTACTGACCGCTACACTTCCCTACATGCCTCCAGCTTCCATCCAGGACACACCACACGATCCATTGTCTACAGCCAAGCTCTAAGATATAACCGCATTTGCTCCAATCCCTCGGATAGAGACAAGCACCTACAAGATCTCTATCAAGCATTCTTAAAACTACAATACCCACCTGCTGAAGTGAAAAAACAGATTGACAGAGCCAGACGAGTACCCAGAAGTCACCTCCTACAAGACAGGCCCAACAAAGAAAATAACAGAACACCACTAGCTGTCACCTTCAGCCCCCAACTAAAACCTCTCCAGCGCATCATCAGAGATCTACAACCTATCCTGAAAGATGATCCTTTACTCTCACAGATCTTGAGAGACAGACCTGTCCTCGCTTACAGACAACCCCCCAACCTAAAGCAAATACTCACCAGCAACCACACATCACTGAACAAAACCACTAACCCAGGAACCTATCCTTGTAACAAACCCCGATGCCAACTCTGTCCACATATCTATTCAAGTGACATCATCATAGGACCTAATCACATCAGCCATACCATCAGGGGCTCGTTCACCTGCACATCTACCAATGTGATATATGCCATCATGTGCCAGCAATGCCCCTCTGCCATGTACATTGGCCAAACCGGACAGTCTCTACGCAAAAGAATTAATGGACACAAATCTGACATCAGGAATCAAAATACTCAAAAACCAGTGGGAGAACACTTTAACATGTCTGGTCATTCAGTGACAGACCTGCGGGTGGCTATATTACAACAGAAAAACTTCAAAAACAGACTCCAAAGAGAGACTGCTGAGCTAGAATTGATATGCAAACTAGACACAATCAACTCCGGTTTGAATAAGGACTGGGAATGGCTGAGCCATTACAAACATTGACTCTATCTCCCCTTGTAAGCACTCTCACACTTATTATCAAACTGTCTGTACTGGGCTAGCTTGATTATCACTTCAAAAGTTTTTTTTCTCTTAATTAATTGGCCTCTCAGAGTTGGTAAGACAACTCCCACCTGTTTATGCTCTCTATATGTGTGTATATATAGCTCCTCAATATATGTTCCATTCTATATGCATCCGAAGAAGTGGGCTGTAGTCCACGAAAGCTTATGCTCTAATAAATTTGTTAGTCTCTAAGGTGCCACAAGTACTCCTGTTCTTCTTTTTGCGGATACAGACTAACACGGCTGTTACTCTGAAACCTGAGTATTAACATTAATTGCTAATGATATAAGTACTGTAGCATTAATGTCATGGACATTTCAACTTTATTATAAAACACAATGTAATATGTCAGAATACTTTTATTTTTAACTTATCTATCCAGTGACACTTGAATGAGTTTTAAAGTGTATAAAGCAGTTTTATAAACTGAGATGAGCTCTAATATCTATGGTTTAAGTTGGGTTTTGCTTACCTTTGCTCTTGTGGATGCTCTTCCACATCCTCCTCAGAATCAGCCTAATGAACAGAAAAAATACTGTGTAAGGATTTAAATATCATAACAGTGTACAGTGGAAAGGTACTGTGCTTCTAATTCCACTGAAATTCACACCATCATGATTCACTAGTAAAAAGTCAGAAATTATAGAATAATTAAGAAGCTCCATTCAGTACAAAGAAATTCTACATACTTAAGTAATTAAACAACATCTAGCCAAGATTTAGGATTTTATTGCCACTTGGCATGGTTAATCCATTATCTTTTCCAAACTTCCATCTAATGTATTTATTTCTGATTGTACAAATGCACATATTCGGAATTTTATGCACATGTACAATTCAAATGATTAAAAGCACACAGAAAGAATTAAAGATAAACCAATATCAACATTAAAAACTCAGAAATCATAAAGATCAATCAGTTCCCCTCAAAGTATTTGTGCTCATGCAATGCATTCATTAACCAAAGTCTGAGGAAACAGATCACAAAACACCTTGAAGGTCGACAAATTCTGGCATTTGTCTGACCAAAGGCAGGGAAGCAAATTCCTAAATCTAGGACTCTCCAATGAACACAGAAGCCCACAAACATTTCTAGGGCCTATGAGCTCAAGCATCACAGGTGATCTCAACTGCTGAAATAAAACACGAGAAGAGAGATGGTCTCCAAAATATACAGGGCACAAATCATGACAACTTGTATTTCAAAACACTTTGATTTGCATACTGAAGTGAAACAGAGCTTTCTTTGGTTTAATATGCTTGTTGCAAGAAACCCCTTTAACCGGGCAAATAGCTGTGTTCTGAACCAGCTGAAGTTTCCAAGTGGTCTTCAGGTGTAGTGCAAAACAGGGTGCAACAATCCAATTTGCATTGACAAAGTAAAGGACAACTTTAGTTAGATTAACATTTTCATGAAAAGGTCAGTCATCTTGCTAAGCACAAATGATATGAAGTTTTCTTGGTTACAGAAGCAACAGCTGGAAGTCCCACAAGATACTCAACTTGCAAACCTGAACAGCAAAAAATGGGAAAACGCCACATGATGAAAAGAAAAGATAGAACTTTTACGACCAGCTGTTTCCCCAGTCTACCTCTAATCCAAGATGAACCTCTGTTCAAGCTCCAATTTTGGTTAGACACTGGAGAAGGGATTAACTATCATCGAGGTCCAATAAAATGGAAACTCAAAGCTGTGGGGCAACAAAGCCCACCCAGCTTCACAAACCTACTGAACAATGTAGCAGAAAATAATCGCTGAAGAGATGTGCAGCTGCTCAGTATTAGCCAGGGGCCTACGAAAAGAGGAAAAAGACAAGCACTCAGACACAATTCTGTCTATCTTTGCCAGTGTCAGTAAATGCATCAATACATCATTGGTAATAGCATTAAAAGCATCGGATAGATTTTATTTTTTAAAGGCAGCACAGACAGCTCATCATTGTCCATCCCAGAAGCAGATCATCAGCAAATGAGACAAGTGCAGTCTTCATACCATATCCAGGCCTGCAACAAGACTGACAGGAATTAAGAAAATCTGAGGACTTCAAAACCTTTTCATAATCTTTCCTTTAAAAGGGAGGCTAGAAATTCAACCTCATCAGAGGGTTCTTCAGCATCAGCATAACAAGAGATGTTAGCATCTGAAACTCCTGAAGAGGGATTGACAATCTCCTCTGATAAATGAGCTAGCATCTTCCCCCACTAGACTTAACCAAGTCGGAAGGAAATAAATCCAGTTTCCCAGTGTTCCCTATGCATTTCAGAACCTCCATGAGACTTCAAATTTTAATCCTCCCAAAATAGCTAAATCACAACAAAGGCTGGTAATCCAGTCTGATTCTAAGTGGTATTATCCACAGCCTTTAACAAGCGTGAAAACCTAAAATCTGATTCTGTGTTGTCTCATTCTATATCTCCAGGCTCTCCACCATTCTTTAACAGTTCTACTGTTTAGGACTTCACATTTGTTATGGTGGTGGCATAACACTTCAAACATTCCTGACTTGGAACATGCCTTCTAGCTCTAACATTATCTTCCTTCCTCTAGCTGCCGAATGATATCAGCAGGGTGGATAAAAATCAATGATTTTTTTTTTTAATAAAAAATCTGTTTTTAATCGTATTTTTTTGATAAAATGCTTTTTGAGGAAAAAATATCTAAAGATAGTTTTAATTAAGATGAGATATATTTGAGCTATAATGTATCATGGAATAGGGATTATAAATTCTAATTCTATAGTATGAGACAATATATTTATGTAATGTTTAAGAAAAGTTTTGTAAATGAGTTCTAATAGTTCAAGGATTAGGGACCCAATTTTATGGGGCTTTTGTATAGATTATTTAGGTTAATCTTTCTATCTATCCAATGGGACTCAGTGCTCAGTCTAGAACAGGGATCGGCAATCTTTCAGAAGTGGTGTACCTAGTCTTCATTTATTCACTCTAATTTAAGGTTTCGTGTGCCAGTAATACATTTTAACGTTTTTAGAAGGTCTCTTTCTATAAGTCTATAATATATAACTAAACTATTGTTGTATGTAAAGTAAATAAGATTTTTAAAATGTTTAAGAAGCTTCATTTAAAATTAAATTAAAATGCCGAGCCCCCTGGACCAGTGGCCAGGACCCGGGCAGTGTGAGTGCCACTGAAAATCAATTTGTGTGCCACCTTTCACACGCATGCCATAGGTTGCCTACCCCTGGTCTAGAAGATACCATCAGAGAGGCTTAATTTTGCAGTTCTCAAACTGTGGATTTGTATCTCCAGAGATAACATGCTTGTTAACAGCAAAAATGTTTTTAAATAAACAATATATAGATGTGAGAAATAACAGATTTCAACCATATTGTCCCTCTGCAAATTTGTGTACAGAGTCAATCCCTTACCTCTCTCTAAAAGTGCAAAGTTTTAAAAAGTTCAATGAATAGAAGATTGTTGGGGGCAGAATAGATCTGGACAAGGAGAAGAAGTCTGGAGATAAATATGAGAAAGGAGGGACAGGCAGTAGAAACCAAAGTGAAACTGTTTGAGCAGCATATTCCAGAAGTCTTGAGGTCTTTCTGAGTGTAGCCTTCATTGATTTGAGATCTACCATACCATTCTCTCACTAGAAGGGAAAACCTATCATGGCAGCAGGCCGTAAAAGTGACCCAGTTTGGGAAAAAGAACCATTCAAGAAATATGTGTTTGCTGATGATGTTTTAAAGAAAGTCACACCAGGGAACTGGTGGAAGTCACTTAAGCACTTTGATTCAGAGACTGTTGAAGTGATAATCTCACTTTTAACAGCAGTAGCTTCTTCTGCCGGTGGAAAAAGAATTATTTTCTTCCTATGGACTAATTCATTCCAAACTGAGAAATCGTTTGGGACCTGAAAAAGCAGGAAAGCTTGGTTTTCTTTTCCAGATTATGAGCAAACAGGAAAATGAAAGTGAAGACGACTGAGTTAGCGGCAGAAGCCAATATTTTAAGTTTCTCATGTTGACCTGGCTGACATAGTTGATTTAATTTTTTTTTTTAATATTTCATTTAACTATTTTAGTTTAAAACCATTTTAACAAAAACAAACCTGATTTTAAAAAACCTGGATGTTTAACTAAATTCAAAAACGTATATGCTTGTTTTGTTAAAAATATTATGTTTGCTGTTGAAGAAAAAAATCCAGAATAAATAATGTTGTTGTTTTAGTTAAATAAAACAATTTAAATGTCTGTCTGGTGATGTTCTCCTCCTAATACAGCATGGCAAGAAAATCTTCCAAATATTAATGATTAACCTGTTGAATTGGAGATAGTTCACCTCCCAGTGACTTCATAAATATCTGCTTCATTTACCTTTGGTAAATGAAATAACCAAACAATCATTCATTTTCTGATATAGCTGTAAAACTAATATGAAAAGTTTTCAAAATACATCACTTTAAAAATATATAGTCTGTACCTTCCAAAAATGAAACCTACATCTATCTCTTAGTTGTGAAGGATATATATTAAGATTATAACAACCAACAAGAATGCACTTTTATATAAAAATCCATGATTAAATCAAGTCTTCCTGACTAGTGATTTAAATCAAATCCACCCTGGCTCTCAGTATATCATCATTATCTGGGAGGAACATGCAGGGAATGAGCGTAACAACACTTCATTGACAATCTAGGATAAAAAGATAGCCTGGTAGGACAATATGTTATCTAGGGGGTTGCCAGTCTGAACAGCCATTTCCTGACAGCCATCTGAAATCTAACTTGTTCTGGAGGTAGACCAACAAATAAGAGGTGTCCTGACCTCACAATGGAGGTGGCAATGGTATTGTCCATGACAAGAGTGTAATCTCTTCCCTCCAAAACTCATTCAAAATCAAGATCCAGTGTATACACAGCTGTGTGTATTAGGCTAGAAAGCACATGGGGGAGTCCCATATTTGGCAAGGTACCCATGAGATTCTGAGCTAACACTGGATAGTTTCTGTGTTATCTGTATAAACCATCAGTCACAACCACTCCAACACTGCATTAAGAGGAATATAGTACAGTAGAACTTCAAGAGTTACGAACACCAGAGTTACGAACTGACCGGTCAACCACTCACCTCATTCGGAACTGGAAGTATGCAGTCTGGCAGCAGCAGACACAGACACAGACACGGAAATACAGTACCGTGTTCAATGTAAACTACTAAAAAAATGAAGGGAAAATTTAAAAAAAGATTTCATAAGGTAAGGAAACTGTTTTTGTGCTTGTTTCGTTTAGATGGTTAAAAGCAGTATTTTTTCTTCTGCATAATAAAGTTTCAAAATTGTATTAAGTCAATGTCAGTTGTAAACTTTTTAAACAACAATCATAACGTTTTGTTCAGATTTACGAACACTTTAGAGTTATGGACAACCTCCATTCCCAAGGTGATCGTAATTCTGAGGTTCTACTGTAATTCTCAACCAAGGACTTCAAAGGTAGCCTGCACATCCTCACAAGCTCCTCTGACTCAGATTGAGCTCTCTTAGGGTACACCTACATTGCAAAACAAAACAAAATTAAATCCCACAGCAGCGAGTCTCAGAACCTGGGTCAACTGATTCAGGCTCATGCTATGGGGCTAAAAATAGCGGTGTAGACATTCCCGCTCAGGCTGGAGCTTAGGCTCTGAATCAGAGCCCAGGTGGGAACATCTACACAGCTATTTTCAGCCCCATAGCTCCAACCCCACAAGCCAGAGTCAGTTGACCTGGTGTCTGAGACTCACTGTCGCAATTTTTTTAACAATGTAAACATAATCTAAGTTGAATACAGCTTTAAAGCAGAAGACCTTATACGTTCAATCTCTGCTTTAACTGACTTATCTGGCCTAATGACATAGTGCAATGTCACCCAGCCAAGTCTCAGTTATACATGTAGCACCAAAAGCTTCATCAGCCCTCAAATGAGAGATGGCAATTAACCTCATTAGCCACAGACACTACATTAAACAACATGAAGCGAAGTTAGGACCCTACCATCTGGCACCCTGTGCGCCAAAAATAATATTCATCATCATCATCCCAGACCTAACCAGGCCACTGATATTAAACAACTAGCACCACTCTGTCCCTGGGAGTCTCACCCTACCTAATCTCCCTCACTTGTACTTTAATTGGCTATAAAAATGTATGATTATTGCATTCCCTTTTATTCCAGTTTATTCCAGCACCCTGAAAATGCTCTGTGTAATTTAATATCACTTTTTGTAGAAATCTGCTAATGCTTGTAAACAGAGACAAATCCACACTAGCAACATCTTTTACAGAACATCATGCTGGTCTATTATACTTAATTTATGTCCACAAATGTGACAGAATATAAACTCCCCCACAATTTTAAAGTAATTTAAGATATATATGCTACAGACACCACAAAGGAAAAGTACAGTGCAAACTAACAGTGCTTGATGACTTAATTGCTGGCATCTTCAATGTTTATAGCCATAACCAGGATTTATGTTTAAATTGAAAAAAATATATGAACTCCCTCTCTGAATCTATGGTGGCTAAGAGGGTTATTTTTGTCCTGGGGATTTCCAAGTCACTCTTCCCATCATAAAATTCCCTTTAGTAACAATGTACTGAGTCTGCCTTGCAGAGTGCCAATTGTTAATTACCATGCTATTGGTTTTTGGATTCTGACAGAAACAAAATATACTTTGACCTTAACAACTACAATGGTGATCTGTTGATACTTTTTGAAAAAGTGCCTGCCAACAAAAACAAGTTGTTTTAGAGTCCCTGATCACGCACGCGTGTGTGTGTATGAGCGCGCACGCGCAGATATAAAGAAAGTCAGATTCCCCCTCCTTCATCCACCCCCAATCATGTGCTTGTTTTTTATTTTAGAAAAATCAGAACTGTATTTCCTTTTTCACTGGAGGACTCAAGAGCCTGTGTGCATATCTGAAGCTTTTTCAGTCCATAATTGAAAGGATTTAAGTGCTGAGTCCTTTACAAAGAAACTTTTCTCTCAAGTGTTTTAGTTCAACAGATATTAACAAATTACAAACAAACAAACAAACCCACAGAATTATAAAGAGTCTAAATAAAAGCCACATCTGCTCTAATCAAGTTCCCCTTCTTGGTACTTGTGAAGTCAACATTCCACTAGTTTTCCATTCATCCATTGTTTTTCAGGATAAACAGGACCAATATTTTTAATGTTACAAACAGGTAGGATTAAAACAAAACAAAAACCACCTTGTTTTCTTGTGCTGTACAAAGAAGGCCTGAAAGCAAGGCATATGTCCAGTTCTCCCGTCCCTTTCCTTCCACACACTTGGAGGTCACCTTACAGAGAAACTAAGAAACTAAAGAAACCAAGAGAACAGTGCTGCCCAAGTCAGATTCAGAAAACAAATGATTTCAAAACAAAAACAAATATAAACCCCACGTGAGATGTCAGTATTGGCAATTGCTGCAAGTTATTATTTATGGAGGGCTGTCAGCATGATGGATACTGAACCAACAAGAAGTAGATAGATATTACGCTTCACACACAAACTATGGCTCAGTCTCAAATACTGTGTACATTGTGCATGAGGAGAAGTCATCACTGACAGACTTAGTGGATCAAATGTTTTTAAAAGTTGAAAGGAGAGAAGTGAGTCCAAGCATAGGGGGCAGCATTGAAGAAAATGTGAGGGAAGTTGGGAGGGGCCTATGAGGAGCAAAAACAATGGGAGGGAAAAGCAGGCAGAAATGGTTAGAAGAGTTTGAACTTGATATAGCACAGGTAGGCAAGAGGAAGCAAGAAGAAGCTAAGAAGGGACTGTAAAACAATTACAAGCATGTAAGTGTTTTGTGTAGTTTCTTTCTTTCTAACTTGACTTCTTTCCTTTGAGTCTCACAGCTCTGGAAAACGAAATCAAGGTGGGACTTGATTGCTGAATGGGATATTGAGCTTTTTAAACTTTAATACTCCAACTCAAATCCTGCTCACCTCAGCACATGCTTAAAGCTATCATTTGATGGATCTTTAGTGGAATATGTAAAATAAGATGATTGTGTGCAGCCACAATCCACATCAGAAAACCATCACCATAATTAGCAACATTGTTGGATACCTCAGCAAAAAAAACAAAGGACTGACATACCTCTTCTGTCACTCTTAGAGCTCATCACACCAAAACTGAATGGAGGTAGAGCAACACTGTAATAGACTCTCCTTTACCAAAGGGATCACAGGCTGCTTGATATCACTTTATTTCTCTCAGAGTTACAATGTAATCTTAAATGTGAGCACTGTTGGCTGCTACAACCCTGGCAAGGTGCAGTCCCAACCCCAAACACACACCCTGCCCCTGAACCTGAAGCCATTATGACTCATGGTATCACATGGGGGACTTGTGCACTGTTGCCAGGTGTGGTGGCCACAGAGTTTGTTTGCAAGGCAAACTGACATTAGTAGTGGTCACTGCTGCTGGGGGCTGGCTGTCCAAGCTGCATCTGCTCCTCCCTCTGTACACCCTCAGTGCTGTCACCGTATCTCCTCACCTGAGTGGGCATCAGCAGTTCCCCTTCTTCAGCTTGCCACAGCTCCACCACGCTGGGGATTGGGTCAATAGCTAAACAAGCCAAACAAAACAACACACACTAAAATAACTAATCACATTTTAAATGCACGAGAAAGCTCTAACAGCAGCATTTCATGTTTCTCTTTTCCCCAATGCTGAAAAAAAGTGTCCATATTAAAAGCAGCACAGGCTGGTGACATCTAAAGTGGGCAGGCAAAGCTGGCACATAAAGGTGCCTTCTGAGCCAATTTGTAGCAGCGGCTAAAGATCATAATGTGTCTGACTCCAAACAGGGGGTGGTTAATGCCTACCCTGAGGAGCCTCTACTGATTAAAAAGGAGGGTCTCTTTTCCGTGCAATGTCAGCGTGTGTGCAGCATGGTATAGCTGGGGGAGCGAGCCACAAGGATGTGGGGTTGGGAAGGGGGAAATTCATAGCTTATTTCGCTGTAACGCTGGCTCGCAGTTTGTTACAAGGTTGCAACTGCTTCTAGCATTAAAAGATGGGCCAAACCCGAGGACTCCAGCCACAACAGCAGAGCCAGAAACAATACTGCAGGAAGCGAAGTCCTCCTCATTCTTCTCCCCTCTATTTCGGGGCTGGGAACCATTACAGCCAACACAAAGCTGGGGGCTGTGCTCGAATCGCACGCACAAAAGGATGGCGAGAAAGGGAACGGCTTTGCAATCAAAATCGATTATGCTGGGCGGTGCTCGAGCAGAGCTTTCGCCTTTGCTTTGCCCATGCACAGCCCCTCTGCTCTCCTCCACCACCTTATTTACAAGCAGCAACCCCCTTCCCCCCATCTGCGAATTCCACCAGCCCCTTTCCCTTACGCTGATTTACCAGCGCTTACCTTGGCCCTGTGCTTCTCCCGGGCGAAAGCAGGGTAAGAGGACCTGGAAGACGCCTAACAAGAGGTTCATGGCCGTGGCTGCGCGGCAGTAGCTGCCTTGCTGCGGGTAGCGCAGCCCCGCCATGCTGGTGCTCTGCTACTGCGTGCTGCTCCGAGACTGTGGGCTGCAGGCTGCTGCAGCCGCCGCCTCGCTCTGCTCTGCGCGTGTGTGCCACAGAGATAGGGAGGGCTGGGCGCTGCGCGGCCCGGGGTGGAACATTGACAATGAGAATGCAGCCTGCACGCGGGGCCCCGCCCGGCTGCCGCCGCTCTTGCAGAACACATGGCAGAGGGGCCAGCCAGAGCTTGGGAGACGGGGGGGGGGGGCGCTTCGGGGGGGAAGAAGGTAAATCTTCAGCCAACACTGGCCCAAATCCTGCCCGCCTTACTTCGGCTCGCTGAGTTCAGCAGAAGCCGTGCCCGAGTCAGGAGAGCAGTATGGGGCCTATTGTCTCAAGCTAGGGGAAATACAGTTTCTCAACGCTGTTCTCCATGGGGTTTTAAAATGTTAATAGCTGCACCCCTTTTACCCACGCCCTTATATCCAGGCACACATTTATACACAGGCGGAGTAGTGTGTGTGTGTGCATGTGGGGAAACACACAATTGCATATAAAAATGGTGTCAGTACACTACAACTGTATTTGCATTCCAGCTAGTGGAATATATAAGCAAATTATCACCTTGATGTGTCGGTCTTACACATACACACAAAGTAATTTGTCTGCTTATTCACAGTACCACTTCGAAAGCAAATTGCATTCTGGCCTGATGTGGTGCAAGCAGTATGTTACATGCCAGCACCAGGTGACAGCTCTTCAGTACTAAATTATTCTGCACACACATTCCTCCCAACTCCAGTCTCCAATCGCTAGCAGAGGAGTGTTTAATTTTGTGTGTATGTGCGCATGCATGCGTGTACACACATGCTACAGAGAATTTTTATTGCCCACAAAAAACAAAGTCTGCATAGAAAGCATTAATGGAATGGTGATTAAAACTTACAGGAAGGGGAAAGGGAAGTATATCTGTGTGGCCTCTTGCCAATTGTTGCAGTGAGGATATCTGGTGAATTTGACAAGCTGTTACTAGGGGTGACAAGACACTGACTGCTTCCAGAGGACTCAGGAGTCTGACCTCAACATAATATAAAAAAGGGGAGACCTCATGGTAAGGCTTCAGCTTATAACAGGTGTTGACAGAAATAGACTAATGCAGAGCTCATGTGGAATGTGGACAACCTCACTTTCAGATGCAAAAGTCATGGGAAACCCTTTCCTTCAAAGTCAAACTACAGAGACTTACCCCATTTCCTGTTAAATAATTCAGAGAAAACAAATCATGGTGGTATTTTTCTATGGAAACCAACCATTTATTTATTTAACTATAGAATAAATTCTGGATTGCTCACCAGTTTGTTTACATGGTCTAGGAATATTTCTCGATGCCTAAACTTCTGATCCTGATGCTGTCAAACATAGAGGATGCTTGAAAGTCAGAAGACAGAAGTGATGCAACTGCAGACCTGTCAAGCAACATTAATTCTTAAAATTAGGGCTAGATAAACACTTGTAGCTTTATTACCCTCTTGAATATTTTGAGGATCAAAACCTCAACTAATGTTGTTTGAAAAAATGGATCAAAAGAGTGGATAGAGCTAAAAACAGTGAGATAGGCTGGGGAGGGAAAACAGAGCACTGAGAGGAAGCAGGGGAAAAAAACCCTCTTGGTTTAGCCCACATCTGCTGACCTTCAGGGCAGATATTCTGAAGAGGGCTGCTGAAGAAGCAAATATTGGATGTGATATTTAGAGAAAAGTCAAGAATTTGGTTTATTTTTGTGTTACTTGGTTACTTAGCATTATTACATGTAATGGGGTTGCTATTTCTTTTTTGTTCTATTGTATTTTTGAGTAACTGTCATAGGCAACTACAGTATTCAGATAAGGCCCTCATCTTTATTTTATAAGTCTGAAGCCAACATAATGTATAAAATGCAGTCCAGATACTGTATAGAACTCACCCATTTTAACAATATATAGCTCCCAACATGTACTCTAATCATACCACCACATAGCATAGCTTTTCCTCTAGCTAGTAATACTTTAAACAAATATTTTCCAAATTCAAACTAGTTTTGCAAATCTTAAAAAAAACCCAAACACCCAGCTAACAAGTGCAAATGTGGTAGTTAGAAAAGACATAAATAAAGCCAAACAATTTACAAGATCCTGTTTCATCTCTTGACCCAGGCTCTGCATAAATCCTAATAGGAACTCCATTAGTCATTGCTATCAGTAATAATTCTCAAAGAGGTAAACAACAAACAGTTATATATGGCCATCTAGGTCTTTATACTTGTTAGTCATAAAATGCTTCTCAAATCCATGGGCCTTTTGGATAGCAACTTTTCCAAGAGTTCATGCTTTAAACTATTAAGTGTTTCTACATTCGCTGAAAAAGCAACATTGGATCTTGACACATTTGTCCCCCAGTAAAACAGAAGACTTTTCTTTTTGCCTATCATGCATACAGACTCTGTATGCTAACTATATTTTTTACCCTTACTTATTTCCTCCTCTTCCTTCTCCCTCTATTTTATTTTTTTCCTTTTCCCGTTCTCTTTCTATAATGCTGTTCTTTTTCCAAACATCTTTCCTGTCTTCTGTTCATTCCTCCAACATCACTAATCAATCACTTTTCACATACTGTACACTCTTACATTCCATCTATACTAGGAAACTAAGGCCTCATTTACACACAAAAGCTGCACCATTTTAACTATAGTGGTATACTTAAAGTGGTACAACCCCACTTCATGTGAATGCAGTTATACCGGTATAAATGTATTTACCGTATACTGGTATAGTTTATTCCTGTACAAGAAGGGGAATAAACTATACTTGTTGTAGGAGCAGCAGTGATCTGTATGCTATGTATAACTATGCTATATATAGCCTGTATGCTCAAAAGGTCTGTTACACTCCCCCCCTCCCCTTTTGTCTCCTCTCCCTCTCTGAATACCTGTGAAGGGCTTTCCCCCTCCCCATCCCTCCTGGAATGCTTTTGGGATGAATGAACAGCTGGAAGATCAGAATTGCTTCCAGGTAGACAAGGTGTCTGGGACTCTAATTAGACAGCACTCACATACCCAATGCATGGACACTGCCCAAGGTGGAGTGTGACCAACTAGACGCGGCCAAGTCATCTCTAGTCACAGGCCATGACACTCTGATTTGGCAGTGATCACACATCAAGTGCATGGACACTGCCCGAGGTGGAGTGTGACCAACCAGATGCAGCCAAGTCATCTCTAGTCGCAGGCCATGAGGAGCAGGTCCTTAAAAGGGGAAGGGGCCACAAGCTTGTACCTCCGGTGAACGCCCTTCTCTGGGAAAGGTTCCCTGCATTGTGCCTCGGGAAGACTTACCTTCATCACTCCGTCCATCACTGCGCTGTGGGACACTTACCGTCAAGGATCATGCCTGCCTGTCTTGGGAGCGTAAGTATGCGAGTTTGAGCATGACTCTCCCCCCCACTTCCTTTGAGGTTAACTATCAGTATAATAAATGTGCTGCTTTCTGCCAAGTCTGGTGGGTCCTCCCTAAGCTTACTAACTGCCCAATTTCAGGTAACAATACTGGTATAAGGCACCTCTCTAGGGCTAGGTCTACACTACGGGGGGTGGGGGTCAACCTAAGATACGCAACTTCAGCTACGTGACTAGAGTAGCTGAAGTTGCGTATTTTAGGTCGACTTACCTGGCTGTGAGGACGGCGGCGAGTTGACCGCTGCCGCGCCACCGTCGACTGCTGCTGCGCCGCTGTTGACTCCGCTTCCACCTCTTGCTGCGGTGGATTTCCGGAGTCGACGGCAGAGCCATCGGGGATCGATTTTATCGCGTCTTCACTAGACGCGATAAGTCGATCCCCAATAGACCTGGTTTTAGGAGATTTAAGATGATCTGACCTGTTTTGGCTGAACTGGTTTCAAGACTACCTGAAAAATAATTCCTAGGAGAGTGAAGGGAAAGGGTGATAAGTTTGGTGCAGGGTTGTTTCCATGGATGATATCAAAGGACCAACTCTGTGAATGGAGAGATTGTATGAGCATCTGTGGGGGTTGGAGCAGTCACGTATTGCTTTCAACTTAGATATGACTGAGCAGGATTGGAGGGAAATAAGGGTTAAGATAAGTAGGTACCATTTCCTGCTGTAGAGAACTATATTGTATAACACAGACATCAGCAGGGAATAGGCAGTATAATTATTTTCTCCTGCTCTCATGCCTGTGTCATCTGTGCATCACTGTACCAGTAAAAATGCTGAGGACTGTTTTTCTTGCATTAAATGGCAAAACAGAATGAAGTGTGCTTGAAGCTAAATAAGAGCAACATATTACTTACATGCTGTGGTCCAGTGTATGAGCCAATAGGCACAAGGTAATACAAATGTTTTAGCCATAGTGCCCAATATGTAATTTATTGCCACTTGAAGCTTTTCTTTTTTTGTTCTTACACTGCTGTTACTGATTCCAGCCCCTGTCCAAATGTCTGCCATTCTGAGTCCATTTTCACAGCATGGCACAGCCAGCCACTGTGCACTCTGAGCCAGGTACTTCTGCAGTGAGTGGGAGCAGCAACTCATGTAGGTGAAAAGGGGTTGCTGACCCTGGAGAATAATGGGAGAACCAAACTAGGCAATCTAGAGAGAAGCTTGACAGCTGCCACCTCTGCTGTGGAAGCAGAGAGAGGATGGAACAGTGAAGGCAGGGGAAATGGAGATGGATACTGTCACTTCCTCCACTCTTGCACATGAGTCTATATCTGTCTTGCACTAATAGCAGCATTCATAAGATGTTGAAAACCCACCCAGGCCCCAGACTGCAAAAATCAGCCCCTATTGGCCAATCCAAAAAAGCCTGCACCCCTGCTGGAGAAGCCCCTCATCCCAGATTCCTTCTCCCTCCTGAATCGGCTTGATCACAGTCTCCAGGTCCCCTTCCTCTCGCCTACCCTCCTCCCCCAATTCCTGGCAACATCTGTGGCATCTTCCAGTCTCACTCCTCACCCTGTTGGCCTGCTTGATTCACCAAGCCATTGTTCTCCATTTTCAGTGTTTTCTTAATGCATTTAGATTACTATTACTTCCTCAAGCATTAGGATTTGGGAGTGGCACAGAATTTAGAGGGCAAGTGTATAAAACAGAATGCCATTATCCTTTAGTTTAACAGTCATATGTATATATAATACCGCAATGTTCTGGCTACATCTACAGCAATTTCACAGCCAGCTCTCCAACTAAATCTGACCTACATAAGCTACCTCCCTCACTAGAGTTGCATTATTTTATTCTGAACACTGTCTCACTCCAGCGGCCTAGTTGCAGCCAGTTAAACAAGTCAGTATGCTTGTCTCCCTGTAAATATAGTCTTGTCAGCAGCATGCATAAAATGGTCACAGTTTCTGCTGCTTCCAGGTCACTCCCTATATCTACAGTAAGGCAAATTTTGAAAGCACACTTTGTATTTGAATGCCTTCAGTGATTCAGAGATGGATGGAGAGTTGGCTGAGTGCAGGAAGATGAAAAAGAAAAGCCACTGGCCTGACTCTAGTAGCCCTTTTTGATGGGCCATCACACTAAGTAAGTGGCTCTGTATCTGAGAAATTGGTTCCTAATCTGCAGCCAATAGATGCACTTTACCTATCTTGGGGAAAACAAATACTATTAAAGCATCAAAATATGGAACTGGTTAAGTAATATAGAGAGAGAATTGTTCCAAAATATTACAGTATAACTGGGTCCATGAAACTTCTCCAAGTTATTTATTAAATGTGTTAACCTGCTTTCAGAGTTCCTGTATTTAGAGATCTATTGACAATCTTATGTTGTCCACAAGGGGGGAAAAAACATATTTTGAGATAGGCCTGTACTTATTGTTCATCTGAAGCAAATTCCCAGACTGGCATACTTTAAGATCACCTTGACTGTTTGTTCAGTACAATACAATGCACTGTTGAAATATTTGTTTCCACTGTTTTCCTTATCCTTGAACTACAGTGAAACTACGCTGCATTTTACCTAGACTACCCTGAAGATCCTGCTGTAAAATATTGCAATTTATAAAACAAATATCAATAATGAACCCAGTCCAGCAGTTTTCCTTCAAGTAAAATTTCCCTCAACTTCAGAGTAGGATGACCACCTACATTTCAAGAAGATAAATGACAGCTATATGAAAAATATTGGAGAAAGCTAGTTTTTAAGAGACTCTAGCCTACGTGTTTTATGCGAAGCACAAAATCATTTATTTGTATCACAGTATATTACACTTTGTATGATTATTGCTTGAAAATATACTGATCGACTTCTTAGAAGCTCCTATTAGAAACTAGTTGTGGAACATAAAGCACATCCCTTAAAAAATACAGGATGATTGGCCAACCCATTTCAGTGGAGCTTTTCCTAAATACAGAATGCAAGTCTAATATCAAAAATGGGGGGGGGGGGAAGATTCAGAGGAGATAAGAGACCATATCCCAACCTAACCCATATTCCATAAAAATAACATTTTGCAAAAAGATTGTTATGTAGTATTTCTGGTCTTTGATCTAAGGAGGAAGGATGAACTTGTAGTTAAAGCACTTCAGGAGACTCAGGAGATCTGGGCTCAGTTAACAGCTCTTTCTGTGCGACCTTGGACAAGTCATCGAGGGCTCAATTCTGCAAGGTTCTGAGCACGCTAGCTCTGATCCATCAAAGCTTAATTTTAAGCACATGTGTAGTCCCATTGCAGTCATTTGTCACTGAAGTCAATGAGACTACTCACATTCTTGAAGTGAAGTATGTGCTGTAGTGCTTTGTTGGGTTGGGACCAGAGTGCTCAGAACCTTGCAGGACTCAGCCATAAAACTCTCTGGGCTCAGTTCCCCATTTGTTAATGGGGATAACGACATTCCCTTTCCAATCTTGTCTATTTAGACTGCAAGCTTTTTGGGTCAGAGGTGATGTCTTACTGTGTGTTTGTACAATTTCTCTTGGGGTCTCTATGCATTATTGTAATAATAAAATACAACAGCAAAAGTCTCTCTCTTTCCCCCGTCCCCATCCCAACCCAAAGTGACCATTGTGCCGTCCTACCCTCTGCCCCACCCCCAAAAAAAGTTTTTAAAAAAAAGACGTGATCATTTCTTGTTAGCAAAGTTGGGAAATGTTGTTTGTGATGGGCTGGTGGTAATTCTTTTGAGCACTAATTCAGACTGATAAGGCTGCATGAGACAAAACCAGCTCTTGCAGCGTAATTAGAGAAGTACAAATTGTTTCTAAAGCCTCATGCTGGCAGAATTTGTACAATTAATGAACAGTTGTCACTGTTGGGGCTTGCTTGAGAGAAATTGCTCTTCTCTTACAAACACTAACTGGGTCAGCAACCAATCATCTGTTTAAGAAAGGGAAAGTAAACAAGCAAATCTGTGCTACACGAATAAACTATTAAATGACACTGTGGCTCATTATAAACAAATGTGCGATATTTATCATTTGCAGTAAACAGATTTTCTTTTGCCAGTTTCCTTGGACTATTTTTATTTTTAAAACAAGACTTTAGTTAAATGCATGCAGATAAATAGCATACTTACCTGGCCTATCTTTGTCTTTTCCCTTATGCTTCTTTCACAATAAATCCTCATAGTAAAACAAACCTCTTGCCCAGTGTCTGTCTACATGATCACATTGAAGACTTGAAGAATATAGGACAGTTTTGGATTACTTAGATACAATAACTTATATAGTATTAAGAAAATGATGATTATTCTTGTTACTAAGCAACACATAAGCAAGCACTTGCTTTTGGAATCCCCATTAAGAAAAATATATCTACCCTAACTTCTCTGCCTATTTTTAAATATATTTTAAATATTTTTAATTAAAGTCAAATCAGATACTAGGTAATTCAAAGTTAGCGCATGTACAGCCCTCCCCTTTTCTTGTCTTCCTCTCCCTACATTCTACAGTATATCAACTGGATACACTGTACAGTGAGGTGGATCCTTACACACAGCAGGATTTGGCCGGTTCCACCATGTTGCGATAGCGTTCAAAGCTTTATAAGCTTCATTTCGTTTCAGAAAGCCTGTTTGAGCATTGTCTGTGCTTAAAGAGGCATTTAAAACTAAAGTGAAGCTTTGAAAGCTTCAGAGATAACAACGCTGGACCTAAACCCATGAGTTCCCCATCAGGTTTTTGAAGTGATGGCACCATGTAGAAAACATTACATGCTGATCTCAGAGCCCTGAAGTACATGGGCACAAAAGGGAGATTTAACAGCAAATTAGGGATAGAGTTTCTGTCTCTGAGTTTACAGTATATTACTGAATCATGTATGTGCACTGAGGAAAGAAAAAAATCCTTAATTTGGAATTTCCTCCTCCACTGGATCTTATTCATACATTTATTTTCTCTTTTTGCACAGATTATTAGGGCATGACTATTGTTATGTGCCTTTTAAAAAGTCCTATGAAGGGGAAAAAGTACACCTTTTTTAAAAACACTATAGGGTGTAAAATCCACACTCTGCAACATTTGAAAGAAGTGTGCGAGTGTAGGAGTTCTACAACTAATAATTTCTATTTCTCCCTCTATTTTTGTTTCTGTTTGCACACATCACTTCAAGATGATTGAATGAATTGGTTTGAAAATATTGTTAACACAACTATACAGTCTATAAACTGGAAAAAAAATAGCCTTAAGAGAGGGGTGGTTCAATGTTATATTTTCTTTAAAGTACTCATTTTAAAATTTACACATGTGCCTGCTACAACTTCTAGGCTTGTACACACCTTTTATACAAACACAAACTGATAACATCTCAGGTCAAGAGGAAAATACTCCAATTAAAGCCACTGCCTTCAGGCACTAGCCTGCGTTAATAGGTAGGCTTTGCCATATGTGCTTTGAAGATCAACAGTCTAGTTCTGTTGGATCAACCAAGGAACTGAATTTTCTCACTCCACCCATAAAAATACATGAATCAGGCCCGGATTATTCCAATATGGGCAGTGTCAGCAAGACCTTCCCAGCTGAATTCAGCTGTCAGGATGGAGGATCCAGAAAGAGGTCATTGCTGCGATAGCCAAGGGCCCAACTCATGTAAGGCTTTATAAATCAAAATCAGCTCCTTGAACTGTCCCCAGAAACAAATCAGCAGGCTGTGCAATCTATAGAGAATTGGTGTTATACTGTCAAGGTGAGAAGCACTACTAACGTTTCTGAGTCAACACACTGAACACATTGCAATAATCCCACTTGAAAGAAACAAAGCTCTGGATAACTGTGCCAAGGCCTGCCATGCATCTAGGATGAAATGCTAGGGAAGGTGAAAAAAATCCTGGTTATGCTACTATCTGGGAATTTAGAAGCAGACAAGAAGCTAAAATCCCCAGATGAAAAATCGTATTGATCAAAGTTGGGTATTTTGACTGGGGAAGTACAAGCCACATTTGGTCATCACTTCTGGACGACATCCTATTCCACAGCATCACCCGTGTTTCATTTGGAGTCAGCTTCAGGTTAAAAGCTCTAGACAGTGGGAAAGAGGAGAGAACTTACCAGCTAGGTCAATGAAATAGACTAGAATTTATTAGTTTTAGTTTTCCACGAAAATGTTGTTAAAAAAAAAACTGCGCAGGAAAATATATTTTCCTTCATCTCATTCTTGGAAATAACTGGATGATTTTTTTCAGAAACTTAAAAAATAAAAAAATCAGCCTGAAGCAGACAACTGACATGGGAAATTTTAGTCCAAATGATTAAAGTTGGGCAAAGTTGTAAGCCACTGAAAAGAGGGTCTTATGGAAATGTCCGAAAACCCTAACTAGAGGCAGTTCTACCAGCTCCAAATATATATATATATATATATATACACACACACACACACACATACCCATTCCTACCCCTCTCCCCCATCAAAAATGTGAAAAGAAAATTGAGCTTGCAAAATAAAGCAACTGAAAGTTGGAAATACCAATGTTAAGGTTACTTATGCAACCTGCACAATACAATGAGGTTCTAATTCTGTTTAGGTACGACTGCAATTGAAACAATAGTGAAAACTGATAATAAATAATAATAAAATAAATACATAATAATAAATAATAAGAATAATGCAAAACTCCCAATCAAGTTACTCATTTTGCCTGAGTAACAATTCAGGACTGGATCCAGATGATTTAAAAAAAATCATAAGACAGGATTTGAGGTTTTTGGCTGACACTTGTTCCCCTGCATGCAGTAAAAGTTGAGCATGTTTATTTCTTTAGTGGTTTAATTCAGTGAGCAATTATAGGTACAATCCCAAAAACTGCAAGTTGTAGATTCACAGAGCAATAATTTAAATGGACTAGAAGACTATCCCAGGAATCATTTCAACCAATTGAACACGGCCATCTCTGGAACAAAACATAGCAACAGTTTAACAGTGCCACATACAGCTAGAACAGGAAGTGAAGTTTCATATCCATCTGAAACGGCTTGGGGAATTTAGGTAAACCATAGGCAGACTACAATTAAAAGTACCATGGGATTTTTAAATGGCCACAGATGGTCAGGCTCTTGCCTTTAAGCCATCTAAAAAACAGCACTTTCGGCAGTAAAGTGCTCCCTCACAAAATGCTGGGGTATTGGTTATGTATACACTCAAAATGGAAAGTGCCATCAACCAAATCGATATCACTACTTCCAGCACTCAGGATTTTGCTTGGACATGTCCTTTTAAGGTACTGAACATACTCAACACTGTTTGATTTGAGGGATCTAAAAAGATCACAGCCTGAGATGGTGTGGATCCAGGGAAAAATTATTGTGGATTCTTACAGTAATATTTATCTTCAATATTCTGCTTTCTCTACATGCACTGAACTCCAAGGGACATCAATGGAAGATCCTCACATGTGGGAGAAGCAGAATACACAAAATGAATACTATGGTGATCAACTGAAGATTATTTTGTCAACAAGTACATGGACCACTATTACATATTCAACATTTACCAGGTATTTTATTGTGGGAGTTGCAGTATTTTCTGTCTAGAATACAAAATATTACAGTAAAGTGAGATGAAAGTCCTGTGGGATGGTAAATGATGAATATTTAATGGCAGTCACTGTAACGGAGAGTAAGGTTATTGAAATTCTCCTTAGTGGGTTCAATACCACTCTTATTGAAATGAGTTTAATATTGACTTTAATAGGCGGAAAAGTGGGCCCAGCATATAAAAAAAGAATGAAACAAATATTTGCAGAATTAACCATTTCTGACAAAGATGGTCTGTGTTTGTAGACTCCAATGTGATGCTCAGTATAATTTTTAGATTTTAACAACATTGGTTATTTTTAAATTGCTTGTTTCTAAGGGTATGTCTACACTACGGGATTAATCCAAATTTATATAATTTGAATTTTGGAAACAGATTGTATAAAGTCGAATGTATGCGGCCACACTAAGCACATTAATTCGGCACTGGGCAAACAGGAAATAAAATTCAAATGTTCGCGGGGCTTTTCCTGTCTACCTGGCCAGTGCATCCGAGTTCAGATTGCTGTCCAGAGTGGTCACAATGGTGCACTGTGGGATAGCTCCCGGAGGCCCATACCATCGAATTGCGGCCACACTAACCCTAATTCGAAATGACAATATCGATTTTGGCACTACTCTGCTCGTCGGGGTGGAGTACAAAAATCGATTTTTAAGAGCCCTTTATTTCGAAATAAATGGCTTCGTTGTGTGGACGGGTGCAGGGTTAATTTGATTTAACGCTGCTAAATCCGAATTAAAGTCATAGTGTAGACCAGGCCTAAATAGTCTTTTATAAAGCTCAGTAGTAACCCACTGAAAATATTTTAGCTCTTAAAAATATATAAAGCATAATAGCATCTAATTTTCTGGATGAGAGGGGCACAAATGTGTTCAAAGTATCAAAGATGCAATAGATAATACTCCTTTCAAGTCATTTGTATCCAACTGTGTCTAACTTTTGTAATTTCCATTTCCAATGCAAGAAATTCACTATCTCTGCAGGCTGGTGCAATGCTAGAGATCCTATTCTAATGCCCTGGTGTGGGAGAGCTGTGAAAGCATCACATTCAGCTTCTGTGGTGAAACTGTGTCACTTTATTCAATACAGGGTGCCTCTATCTAATTATGGAGCAACATTAATAGCCTCCAAAGAGAGTCTCTTCTGATTTTCATTGGATGGCAGGCTCAAAGATGTGTTGTGGCCATTCAGAATGTGTATGTTTGAAGAAGCAGAGAATTAGAACTCCCTCTAAATGGGAATCAGTCTAGAAAAATTAGACATTTTAACCTCTTCCCAAAGACGTGTGTATATACACAGAGTATATATAGGTCTGAAGTAGAACTGAGATGATTATGGTATTTTGAGGGTTTTATTGCCCAGAAATGTATTATTTTTGTTTTTTAAAAGTTTGTGCAAGTCAGTGTAATAAAAGTCTCTTTTTAAAATGGCATTTTCACTGCTGTAGCTTCATTAAAAATAGCTAAGTACACTGAACTTCATGAGAGAACTAATTGGTGGTGCATTTTGTTTGACTTCATTGCTCCTCTGCCCTTCCCCCCACACACTCACTACTTTGCCATACCAACAGTTTTGGGACCGTATCCATTTGCTCATCAACATTATTTTCAATAGTACAGAAAGAACAGCTGGACAGAAAGAGGTACGTTTTAGGCACAGTGCTTGGAGAATTAGACATGCAACTTCTATTGACTACAGGAGCCATGTGCCCAATTCCCTGCATACCACACTGAACATTTACTCCACTGTGCCCAAAGGCCATACAATGGCACTGGGGATAAAGGGTAGCTGGGACAGTACTTACCGGGCCTAGTAAAATGTCAAGCAAGGAAACTTCTGAAAACTTTGCCAGCATTTCCCCCACTTAACCCTACAAAATTTGTTATTGTTGTAAATTATTTGTTTATATCCAGAACTGCTCTAGTTTCAGGCAAGTAGAAGAAAGGAAAATAGATCACCAAAGTCCTTTTTTTTTTTATGTCCTCAATCTATCAAAACAGCTATCAGTCCATTTTACAAATATTATATGTGCAGCATATGGAAGACCATCTTACATACAAAAATATCATTGTTTATGCTGACCTCTATATACACAGAGATTTATAGATGATAATATTTCTCTGTAAAAATATTATCTGTTTAACATATAACTTTAGGGCTTAGTGCATTCAGCTTTATGAAGCATTATACATTATGCTGATTACACACTAGACTTACATGGTTTCTTATTTTTTGGCTCACTGGAGCAAGCAGTTAGCTTTTACCTCATTCCTGAGGGATATCAGGTTACAACTGATGTTTTCCACTCATATATAGTTACCCAGAGGCTTATTAAAATGCATATTTTCCATTTGATTTTCACCTCACCAGAGTCACTTGTAATGCCACTTTTCTTTCCCCACTTATAAGATAGTGTTAGCAAACTACTAGTTTAGTCCCAAATATAAAAATACAGGCAACACATACCCTATGTTACTGAATTCAGAATCGGGGGTAGCCGTGTTAGTCTGTATCCACAAAAACAACAAGGAGTCCAGTGGCACCTTAAAGACTAACAGATTTTTTTGAGCATAAGCTTTCGTGGGTAAAAAACCCACTTCTTCAGCTTCATGGAGTGAAAATTACAGATGCAGGCATTATGTAATGATACATGAAGAGAAGGGAGTTATCTTCAGAATAGTGTTCAACTTAATTGTGGATTTAGTCATCATTGGTCCCAAAAGTGCCAGTTCATTCTAATTTAGTAAATATATAATGTATCTCTGAGGCTAGAATTATTTTTAATGAATTAATTTTTGGGGCAGTAGGTAAGATTCCATCCCAGTGAGGAGGTTAATGGTGAAAGCATAATACAGCTGCAAGCATTCCACTGCTGCTGATCCAGAACATGTGTCATCTCATACCATAAAATGTCTCCAACTCTCTACCAGCAGGGTATGGTATGTGCTCCAGCATGGAAGTTCTTATATAATGAATTATGGTTTAGGAATTTGCTAGCCCTTTTCTGATCAGAGATGAGAGAAACCATTATTGAAGCTTTTGGGGGTTTGTTTGTGGGTTTCCCCCCCAAACTCTCTACAACCATTCAGTAAGTTGTACAGTTTTTGTGAAACCTTACGTTTACTCCATCTCTGACTGTAACTGTAATGACTCCTTTTAGTAAGTTCATCTTATGTTAGAACTTGTTCTTGCAAAAATATCTGCACACATGGGCTCTTAGCTCCCATGTAGCAACCCAGTAAGGGCAAATCTTGGCACCCACTGATGCTGCTTTGTACTGCTCCTGCAGTGTAAAGTAGCCTTAAATCTACCTGGGGATTCTTCTGCCACATAGCCAGTATCTTTCCATGACACCTTTTCCTGCCTTTTGCAGGGCCTGCGGAGTGTCCAGCACTGCCTGTGCCCTGTTGTCCTATGATCAGAAAATTGTGAAACTGTCCCCCTGAACTGCACCAAATAGCTCCTTCTGAGAATCTGGCCCACTGACATTATAATTGAACAGTGCCCAAAAGAAAGGATCTGCATGTGACGTGGGCAGGATCAGGCTCCTAGTTTCTAAACTCTTCAGGTCAGCGATTAGGTATTCTTGTAAAGTACCATGTAAATTTACTCTGCTATATAAATGTTTATCAGTATTAAATAACACTATTCATATTGTCTGAACTCGTATTGGAAGTCAAATGAAGCTTATTAACTAGAACTGATGCAAAAATACCAGCAGACGGATGCATTCCTGAATGATATTTATTTGCAGTAGTAAAAACAAACTATTTGGTGCTCTGCAGAGTTTTATAACCATAAAAAGCCTGAGGGGCAGTTTATCATTTTCTCAAAGAGTACCCTGAAATAAGGAGAAGGGAGTTCCAAACTTTTATATCGCCAGCATAAAAATGATGAAAGCTCCTGTCTGCAATTATATTTGTGGCTTACTAATTGCCCAGCTTTGGAGAGTGTGGGGCTAAGGGTCTGTCACTGCAGAGGGAGGCAGTTAACTAAAGTGAACGTTGCACTCATAAAAATGACTGACCACTGCATTTAGAAATGCTGTTTAAAGGAATTAAATTGTTTGTTGGCATAACATCTTCTCCACCCATAATGGAGTAAATAAAGAAGTGGGTTTATTATTAATTATTAAATTATTATATATTATATATATAAAATTATATAAATTATTAAAAAGAATTATTAAATTCAAACTTCTAAATTGCTTTCCCATTGCTTGGCTTTACCTGTGGCTATGAAGTATGGATAATCACAAAATAATTAAACACTGTCAGTGAGTAATGGTTCACCCCACAGAAAGACCTAATAAACCAACAAAGGCAAAGCAGAGCCATATATTTAAAAAGCAGGAGAAAATTTTATAGTCAGTGTTATTTATTTAAAAATATGCAGGGAGGACAATTATAATTTTTAAAAGCAAGAAGTAGGAGGTGAATACATTTATTTTCTGTAAACAGTAAGAGGTGATATAGGACTCAGATACATGTATTTCAGATCACGCTTAATCCTAAAGACTGGGGTTGGGGATTTTAATGCATGAACTTTTAACTCTTCACCTAGCTAGTGACACGTATTAGGGTCCATGCTAGCTCATATGAATCTTCAGCAAGATAGCTAGCTAATACTTGTTTGCTTTGTGCAAATGCAGTATTGGAACTCTGCATATTTACGAAAATTCAAAGTAAATTAAGAAGCTTCTTAATCTATTTAGCATGAACCAACACATGGGGAAGAAAAAGAGGATACCCAATAGCAAGGGAAAACAGGATGTGGGGCCCACCAATCTCATAATATCATATCAACAGCAACTAAAAAGACATCAATCTAGTCATTTGCCAAAAAATGAACTCTAACTAGTTTCCAATACTGCACCTATAGTCTATATAGCCCTAAATCAAAGCTGAGATCATTTTGATCATGTTAAACTACTGTGGATGCAACTTTGTCTACATCAATACATCCAATGTCTTGACTGCGTCAAACATGTAAAATGGGTTTGTGGTGTAAAGAAAAATGAGATTTTTGTAGAAGAAAAAGCAAAACTGAATAGTTCCAATGTATGGGTCCACTTTAATCCAGATCCTTCTTTAATATCAGCAGACACTGTTCCTCCAGTAGGGGATAGGACCTTTAAATTTCTCACATATGTAAAGATGGTAAAGAAAACTTGTTGCATTTCTATCAAGAACATTAAAAGCTGAAAAGCATTAGTCTCAAACTGAAAAGAGAGGCATTCGTTATTATTTTGGAGTCATTAAATCATAGAAGTGTAGGGCTGGACAGGATCTCAAGAGGTCATCTAGTCTAGCCCCCGGTGCTGAGACGGGACCGAGCATACCTTACACCATTGCTGACAGATGTTTGTCTAACTTGTTCTTAAAAACCTCCAATGATAGGGATTCCACAACCTCCCTTAGAAGCCTATTCCAATGCCTCGCTATCCTTATAGTTTCAAAGTCTCCCCACCCACCCCCGTCCCCCAGTATCTAACCTAAATCTTCCTTGCTGCAGATTAAAGTCCATTACTTCTTGTCCTACATCAGTGGACATGGAGAGCAATTGATCACAGTCCTCTTTATAAGGTTCTTCCATCAGTCTTCTTTCTCAAGACTAAACATACCCAGTTTTTTAACCTGTCCTCATACGTCAGATTTTCTAAACCTTTTATCATTTTTGTTGTTCTCCTCTGGACTCTCTTCAGGCTGGCCATATCTAAGGGATAACCAGTGCCTAGTAGAGCATGACAATTACCACCTGTGTGTTACATACAACCACCCTATTAATACATTGCAGGATTAGATTAGTCCAGAGGTCCCCAAAGTGTGGGGCACAGTCCCCTAGAGGGGCATGGAGGAACATCTGTGGGCATCGCAGGGCCTGGGTCAGCCCCCAGGGGGGCGGGGAAGGCGCACCACCCAGCCCCTCTCTGCCCCCAACTCTGCATCAATCTTGCCCCCAGCCACATCCCCAGCTCCCATCCCCATGCCTGGCTCCGTCCCCAGCATTAGTGCAGCTCTGCTTCTGGGGCCGGGGCAGCCCCCAGCCTTGGCCACTGGCCGCAGCTCCGTTTCTGGCCTGGGGCTGAGCCTGGGGGCAAGGCCAGGAGTGAAGCCACAGCTGGCCGCGGGCCCGGTTGCTGGCCCCCACCGCAGCCCTGCTGTGACTCCGCTCCCGCCCTCAGTCTGTGGGTGCAGCCCTGCTCCTAGCCCCAGACCCATCCCCAGCCTCCTTACCCCTGTCTGAGCTCAACCCCACCAGGAGCTAAGGCCCGCTCCTGGCCCAGCTTCAGGAGGGGGAAGGGGTATAGACAACTTCAAAGGGGGGTGCGACCCTCAAAAGTTAGGGACCACTGGATTAGTCTTTTTCACAACTGCAGAACATAGTGGATTATAAATTGAATATGAATCAATAACTGCTGAATCCTTTTCAGCAGTATTACTGCCTAGCCAGTTAGTCCCCATTTTGTAGTTGTGCATTTGATTTTTTTCTTCCTGAGTGTAGTACTTTGTATTTGTCTTTATGGAATTTCATCTTGTTTATTTCAGTCTAATTCTCCAATTTGTCAAGGTCCTTTTGAATTCTAATCCTGTCCTCCGAAGTGCTAGCACCCCTCCCAGCTTGGTGTCATCTGCACATTTTTAAGCATTCTGTTCAAGCCATTATCCAAGTCAGTAAGGAAAATATTAAATAGTGCTTGACCCAAGACAGACCCCTCCGGGATCCCACTAGATGTGTCCACCCAGTTTGACAGTGAATCATGGATAACTACTTTGAGTAGTTTTTCAACCAGCTGTGCACCTACCTTATAGTAACTTAATCTAGACCACATTTCTCTAGTTTGCTTATGAGAATGTCACAGGGGACTGTGTTAAAAGCCTTACTGAAATGAAGATATATCATGTCTACTGTTTCCCCCCATCCACTAGGCCAGTAACCCAGTCAAAAAAGGAAATTAGGTTGGTTTGGCATAGGGTTGCCATATGTCCGGATTTTCCCAGACATGTCCGGATTTTTGGGCCTCAAATCCCCGTCCAGGAGGAAATCCTAAAAAGGCGGACATGTCCGGGAAAATAGGGAGGGAGGGGCCGGCGGTGCTCAGCCGGGGGCTGGGCCGGGCTGGGGCCGGCGGTGCGGGGACGGGGACGGGCCAGCAGTGCGAGGCCCGGGGCCGGGGCCGGCGGTGCTCAGCCAGGGGCCAATCCGCACCACGCCCCAATTTACCTGCTGCCTCCCTGTTTCAGGCTTCTCGCGAACATTTAATTTGCAGGAAGCAGGAGGGGGGGAGGAGCAGGGGGCGGAGCATTAAAGGGAGAGGACTTCGGGGACGGGGCGGAGTTGGGGCAGGGGCGGGGCCCCGTGGAGAGTCCTTTTTTTAAATTAAAATATGGTAACCCTAATTTGGCATGACTTTCTTGAGAAATCCATGTTGGCTATTATTTATCACTCTTATCTTCTAGGTGCTTACAAATTGATTAATAATTTGTTCCAGTATTTTTCCAGGTATGCTAATTGGTCTATAATTCCCCCGGTCCTCTTTGTTTCCCTTTCTTTTAAAGACAGGTATTATGATTCCCCTTCTCCAGTCCTCTGGGACCTCACCCGTTCTCCATGAGCTCTTGAAGATAATTGCTCATAGTTCCAAGATTGCATTAGCTAGTTCCTTAAGTACCCTACAATGAATTTCATCATGCCATGGTGACTAATTTATTTAAATATTCTTTAATCTGAGCCTTCCCTATCGTGGCTTGTGTTTTTGATGTCATCTGTTATTAGATCTTCTTCGGTAAGCAGAGGGCCTACACTTTCCTTTGTCTTTCTCTTGCTTCTAGTATATTTATAGAGCTTCTTTTTAATGCCTTTTATATCCTTTGCAATGTGTAACTCATTTTGTTACTTTTGTTACTTACTCTTTCTGATTCTGGCCCTGCATGCTTGTGCTAGTCTTTTGTACTTATCCTTTGAAATTTGTCCATGCTTCCACTTTTGTAGGCTTCCTAATAAGTCAGCTTATTAAAGAACTCCTTCTGGAGCTATATCGGTCTCTTATTATTCTTCCTATCTTTCCTTTGTGCTGGGATAGTTTGCTGTTATGCCCTCTCTTCGAGAAACTGCCAGCTCTCCTGAATTCCTTTTTTCCCTTAAAATTTTCTTCTCATGGGACATTACCTACCAGTTCTCGGAGTTTGTTAAAGACTGCTTTATTGAAATCCAATGTTCTGCTGCTGCTGCTCTCATTACTTCCTTTCCTTAGAATCATGTAATCAATCATGTCATGATCACATTCACCCAAATTGCCTTCAACCTTTAGATTCATAACAAATTCCTCCCTGTTGGTCAGACTCGAGTCTAAAATGTTTGTGCTCCCCACACTCTCCATTTCCTCCACTTTCTGAAACAAAAACTCCCCCTTACATTCCAAGAACTTATTCCAATAATACTTATTAAGAAAGAAATTTATCTTGAACGTTGATATTAAAGCTCTGATAAAGATACTAGATGCAAAGGAAGGTATTTTGCCTCTGACAGTGGCCAGGATACAGAGGTGGCATTTAATCTTGGGTACATATCATTACTGTATCCAAAACAAGGCTTCCCTGTAACACAATAAGGCTAATGCTCTAACCTTTTCTATCTGAAAATAGCAGGCAGAATCAGTGTACAGAATCTCTTTTTTAGACAATATTGTAAGCAGTTTGGGGCAAAGACTATCTTCAGATATTTTTGTATTACATCTAGCACAACAGGGATCTTATCCTGATTGGGACTTGAATGCTACTTTAATAAAATATTAAATAATCTTGCAATTACAGTAAGAGAGGCATAGAAACAGAAGAAATTTCATTTTGTTTAATATACTTTTCTGTTTGACTAAATCATATCAGGAATTCAAAATCCAGTCCTTATACACTTTGTCTAAGAAATATTACAATGAGAGTGACAATACACCATACATTAGATCAGCTGTTTATCACCCATCATCAAGTGGGTTAGCAGAACATTTTCTGTGCAGACACTCTAAAGGACATTAGAAAATAATGAGGGTAGAGTCTAGCAACATTGTATTACAAATTTTCTTGTATTATAAGACCACAGACCTGCCTCACAGAACACTCCAGTAAAGTTATTTAGTTTCTATGAGAATTAGATGTGATTTGACAAGATTTAACAAAAAGATAAGGTGAATATACAACAGAGTAAGAAACCCATGACATAAATCTCCTAGATTTTTATTCCTGAAGCACAAGGCATTGATTTGAAATTACAGAGGAAGAGAATAGAATATAGGTGTTACAAGAGAGGTGTCAGGGTCTGTGACATACCTGATTCAGATAAATAGAGAAAGAAATAGACAAACAAACAAAAGTTTTGATCAGTGATAAATAAAGGTTCAAATCAACAGGGAATTTAAATGGACACTATGGCATTAAGAGAGAAAATTGTTTTATTTTTCATTGTGAATTGATTATTGCAATGACAGCATTTCTATAGAAACTGAGTTGAAAAATAAAGAGGTTATTGCAGAAACTGATTCTTTAAAGGTGAATGATGAACAAGTAACAGCTACTCTTCCTGATTGGCACCTGTGAAAAAGAGAATCAAGGACTATCCAAAATACTAAAATCTCTAAGTTATAAAATGACACGGGGAAATGCTATATGGAACTTTTGTGACTTTGGGGGAATCACGTTTCAGACCTGGAACATTCTGGATACAGAATTCAAAAGAAAGATGTTGGTTGGAGACAATTTCAATTGGAGGTAGTTGAAACAGACAAAGCCTAAGGGTGAAATAAAGCTGGATGTAGCTTGTAAGCAAGCACTCCCCTCGCTGTGCTAACTTGATTGGTTTGTTACTTTTATTTCCTTTTCTCTGACCAAATTAAAGTCTCATCTGTGGTTAAATTAAAAGGCATAATTGGCCGATTGGGTTTTGAGGAACATAAATTGCCTGAGAATTATTGTAGTTTTACTATAGTATTTCCTGTTTTTCTTTCCCAGGTTGTCCCGGTGGTTCTTTCATGTAACAATGTGGGAAACTGACTATACTGAAGAAAACAGTGAAACTGACTGCACTCAAAGTAAACCGAATGGAGAACAAAGTCCGCTTTTCTCTCAGATAGTAATCTTAGGTGTTACATGTAAAAATAGGAAATTTAAAAATTCAGGGAGAGGAGTGGTTTTTAAGTTGGTAGTGTCTTTTTTAAACATAACTAGATATAGGGATGTACTTTTTCTTCAACAGTGGACCCAATAATGCTTTTAAAATTAGTTTAGACCCTTCCCATTGAGACAAAACTAATTTGTATCTCTGGATTTGCAAATGACAGGATCTGAAGTGTCTGATCATGTATGAATGGAACAGGGATATCTTGTGATCCCTGCTTAGGTTGCCTCATCGCCAGAACAACTGAACTTTCAGGTAACTAATACAATGGCATAGTAAGGGGGAAAAAATATTTTTTGGTAACCTGGGACAACCAAAAACTTGATCCCAACAAGTGAAATGTACTTACTGCCCACCAAACTAGGACTTACTTGCAGCACAACTTTATTAAAAAAAAATATTTTGGTTACAAAACTAATTTACTAAACAAAATCCTAGTTTCATGGTAGACACTCAGAACTGAGACTTAAGTTGTCTTTGCACAAGTGCTTTCAACAAATATTTTCCTAGACTTCAGAGTAAACATTTTCCTAGCCTTGAGGCTTTTAGAGAAAACATTAACTGAAAAAATCCACAACATTAAGCAAACAAATACTTGATACTACCAATCTGATGATCTACTCTAGCTGGAATGCAGACAGAAGTCCCAGAGTCCTTGCAACTCCCCTTATGCATATAGATGAGGAGTCGTTTCATGGTGCTGAGGACTACAGAACATGTAATTCCAGCCTCTAGCCAGCTGAAAGTGCACAGCAGTGCAGTTGGCTGTTGGAAGGGCCTACCACACCATCAGGTCATTCTTTACAATGGTGGAGATCAAAAGCAGATTACTGCAATGGTATTTCAACCCACCCGAATAATGAAGACAAGCTGAAACACCTCCTAAAAGTGGGAGACACACATGAATTGGATAGCGCCTCTCTTCCTTAGAGTTAAAAATCCATCATGAGAGTATTTACAGCAAGTATATGGTCATCAATACCTAATAAAACCCCTGTCAATCCCAGACTCTTATTAAGTCTCACTAGATGGAGACAGAAGGAAAGCTACTTGTCAGTATTCCCGCCGAGTACTCCGCACTGGCAGTAGGCTGTGCAAGACAGCAGAGCTACAAAGGGAAGAGACATTACTTCCATAAGAACAGAAGGGTCTATCATGGATAGGTCTGGGAATCTGTGCCCTAGGCAGGCATAGGGAAAAGCATTTTGCCAGTAGCTTGAAGCCTGGAAACTTATTTCCAAAGTAGAATCTTTCTTCCTCTGTCTTCACTCTACTTTGCCTTTTCCTTTCATTTTTGTTGCTTCCATCATAGAGGGCTGGAGAGAAGATAGAAATGGGGAACTAAGGCATGCACATGCTGTATGGTTACGGCTGAAAGAAGCAAAAGAAACTTAGGGTACATCTACACTACAGCGGGGAGTCGATTTAAGATACGCAAATTCAGCTACGTGAATAGCGTAGCTGAATTCGACGTATTACAGCCGACTTACCCCGTTGTGAGGACGGCGGCAAAATCGACTTCTGCCGCTTTTTGTCGGCGGCGCTTACTACCACCTCCGCTGGTGGAGTTAGAGCGCCGATTCGGGGATCGATTGTCGCGTCCCGACGGGACGCGATAAATCGATCCCCGAGAGGTCGATTTCTACCCGCCGATTCAGGCGGGTAGTATAGACCAGGCCTTAAACAGGTACAAACCAGCCTTAAACAAAATAGGTAATGCTACATTTCGTATTTGCATGAAGTCTTTCTTCCAACAATTGCTACGTCTTTCATAATTAATTAGGAAGGTATTTTCTGTTTTTTTTCCCCACAAAGTAAATTAAGGGGCAGTATCCAAGATAACACAGAAAGTAATTTGCAGAACTGCAAAGAGAATCTAATAGTCCTGACTACCAGGCCCAGGCTCTAACCACCAGACTTGGAGATATTAGGGTACCTGAAAGGTGGAGGGAGTAAATACTGCACCTTGCTTCTTTGTAGGATAGGAACAGAGGCAATAGATGAAAAAGTCAGTCCAATCAGGTTTTGATCCATTTGAATAGATTCCGAAATCTAGCCAGCCTGTAAGACACAGGCAGCCATTTTACAGAAGTGTTGCTTTTTCTATTAGGCTAATTTTTTGAATTGAGTTTTTCCTTCAGTGCCTTCTAGAGCACTCAGATCTGGTACAAACGCTGTTTAATTTTAGTAAGGACTTAAGCATCTGTCCTAACACCTCTTCGATAGCTCAGAGGAAAGAGGATAAAAGATTAGTCTTCCAATTCACTGTGGCTCAGTGTCTAACAAAAAATGGAAGGCACTGACACATACTGTATTGAAAGACTTACATCTTCACATATATACATGCTGTTATGAAAGGGTTTCTATTAGGGTTTCTCTCCATTTTAACATTAAGCATGTTCAGGGTGTTTAACGAATTTTTAAATGATTGTTCATCTAGTTACATATCAGTTGATTACCCCGAAAATTCATATTACAGTGTAATTACTTACCAATCAATTGCCACAGGAGAGCACTGGCTGGCAATGTTGTGTCACAGACAGTAGGGCCCTCTCTCAAAGTGCCAGAATAAAGAACCACTATTAATATATAGATCTAAACATAAAACTCTTGCTAATGCTCCTTAAACAGAGATGATTTCTTGGAAAGACCTTTATCAATCAGGGAGGGAGAAATGCCAACTACTATAACCACCGTTTCCTACAGGCTCCGAGATGCACAAACCAAAACGTGAGGAAGGTGGAGGGTGCTGGAATGAATGAAAGGGAGGTGCTTGTCAATGAGTTCAGGGCATATGACACATTTGAGTAACATTTTAGTTTTTAGTTGTAGCCCTTGGATCTCAGTACAAACACAGAGCTCAGACAATTCCATTACACTGTTTCACGAATGAGATGGTAACTTCTAAAACATCAGCCCAAAACAGGAGCAAGATTTGAAATTAAATTCCTTTTTTATCATCTCCTAAATTGTCATCAGGTTAGATGCAGAGTTTGTGCAGTAGTAGCAGAATGTAGGATATGCATGAATGGAACATTGTATGAGAATCACAGTTTGTATTATTAGAGAAACAGTATAAAAGGGATGAAAATAAGAGGATGTCCAGTCTAAAAATTCAGCAAATGAGAGGATGGAGAAAGACCAATAACAGAGTTTAATCTCTTACAAGGAGGCATGGGCTAATGGTCCCAAGTACAAAACCAGGAGCTAGGAACTATCAAATTCTAAACCTGGGTCTGGAAGAGACTCTTTGTTGTCACATGCAAATCACTCAACCTCTCATCTTCAGCTTCCCTATTTTTGAGGTCACTACTACTTACCTGTCTCCAAAGAGAGCTGAGAAAATTAATTAGGGAATGCAAAGTTCTTTGAAGAGGTAAAGTGCCAAATAAAAATGTTAAGGTTGGAGGTTTTTTTTAAACTGTCTTTACTCCTCCTCTGGTCTTCGAGACCCTCATGTTTACTGTACACTAAGAGATGATGCCGGGGCCCCTTTATTCTATCCCCAGGCCACGCAGCATCCTTGGCACAAAAAGACTGAGAGAACGTGGGATGACATATATAGAGCTGGTTCCTTCCCTCCTCAAAAATAAGGTGGTGATAATTGTATATGAAAGCTCAATGCACCACCTCTCCCAGACCAACACAGTAGGTGCCTTACTGGAATTTCACAATTGGCACAATTGGAGCTGTTTGAGAAAAGACCCTAAACAGCTTTTTTGCTACAGCCATAAAAGCAATCTAGAAGAAGCAACTAGATGTGGTTGAACATTTATTCTAAGTCATCCACAGGAGTTAACCTGTTGAGTCAGGAAAACAAATGAACCTGTTGGAATGGAACAGGTGTAAAGGATCAATTGCTCTGTGGAAAAAGGTGAGAAAAGAAGTGTTCCAAAGGTACCAAAACAAACTGATAAAGACTTCATCTACTGATAAAACTCGAGGAGCTGAACACTTGGATGGTTTATGGACATTTCAAGATGGAGGGATTCCATCAACTAGATTTCCTTTCACAAAAGGGTTACCTACACTCTCAATGCCAATGCGTGCACAACAGCAGAAAAACTTACGGTTTCCTTTTGGAAAGGCAGTTTACCAGTCCGCACCCTGAAGTGTTGTCACTGCTTATATTGCCGACATGAGTAATGGCTATGCTCGGGGCTAGAGGCCTCAGTAATTATTTTATTTGTCAAGCATCTATCATCCTGCTCAGACAAACAAACAACACTTTAGAGACCAGCATGAAAGCAGATAAAATACTTCAAAAAGCCAAAGGATGGGGTGTCATTACCCTCTTGGTGCTTGCCTCGCCATTAAACAAGTATCTTACAGTTTTCAGAGGCAAGTGTCTGAAATGACATTTTTAAAAATTCCTTCCCTTGTGTTTTTTTCCTCTTGAAGCGAATACAGTAGTAGTAACAGAGGGTCCTGTGGCACCTTTGAGACTAACAGAAGTATTGGGAGCATAAGCTTTTCGTGGGTAAGAACCTCACTTCTTCAGATGCAAGCCTCTTGCATCTGAAGAAGTGAGGTTCTTACCCATGAAAGCTTATGCTCCCAATACTTCTGTTAGTCTCAAAGGTGCCACAGGACCCTCTGTTGCTTTTTACAGATTCAGACTAACACGGCTACCCCTCTGATACAGTAGTAGTGGGTCTCAAGTCCCTCAATGCCCAAGGATTCCCCTTCTACTTTTACCCTTTTGTCTAGTCTCCATTTGCAGAAGGTCCCTAAATTGCAGCATCACTCCAATCAGTCAAAGAGAATGTGTTTCCTCCCAGAGTCAGGTGATGCTAGTCAAGTCAGCTGGAAAACAAAAATCACTAGACTGTCTCATTGCTTTGTTCTTTCCCCATCATCTCAGGTGATGAACATGCTCCCAGCCCATGTCCTCCTATAAGTGGCAACATTTGAGTGCTGAATTCCTATACCCTGCTTGGACATGCATTCTATTCCCAGTAGATTCTCTTCTCTCCCCCCCCCCCCCCCCCGCAATGATTTATGCATTTATCCAAAACAAAGTAGACCCTAGATTTGAAGAAAAAAAGAAAGAAGAAGATTTCAAAGCTTCAATAATCAATTTGAATAATGCTAAGGTTGATCAGAGCTGTGAAATTTTTAATCCCCTTCAATCCAGGGAGCGAGCAGAGTTCATGGACCAATATTTTCAGAATACATTTATTTGAAAGGACCACAAAACAGTTTGTATGGAGTCCTAAATCAGATTTGTCATTGAATAAACTCTCCCAATACATGCATCATGTGGGTAAGGTGCAAACACTTGTGCATAAAATTGCTAATTTGATTGAAAACCCTTGATTTCATAACTTTTCCAGAGAGATGGAACAGACTATGCAGTTGCTTTCTATACAGAGGACACTGGTGATTAATCTCCAAGCGAAACCAATGCATCAATGAAAGGACCAAATAAGTCTTCTGAATTCTGTTTTCCACAAACTGAAAACTATAAAAGTGCCTCTAAGAATTTTACACCAATCTCCTCCTCAAAGTTATATGCCAGATTCCTTTCCCACACAGATTTGATACCAAATGACCTTATCTGTTGGATAAGATACAAACATGTTATAAAACCTAGATATTTTTTCAGTTTCTCTTAAAACACCATAGAAATGTTCTTCCATACAGATATTACATATCAATGCTCTTTCTTGTTTGACCTAGAATGAACTTTAAACTGCAAATAAGTACACAGAAAAGTTATTTATTATGCTTCCCAGGCATCCTTCACCTACTCAAAAAATTTCCTATAATTCAGGTGTTATTTTTACAAAGTATAGTGAATCACAATCATACAACAGATAAGAAAAATCCTTAACTGAAATTACTGGTGGAGAACAAACTACAAAATCATCCTTCATCTGCCTTAAAAAAATCCAGAACTCTAATGTGACATGTCAAATGCTGATATTTTGCATGGCTTGTAGGGTTGAAGTATAAGTCTATATTTTTGAATTTTTTGGAATAGATAATGAGAATGCAAGCAACAAACACCTGTCTCCATTAAAAACTGAGTTATCCTACAAGATACTCTAGGAAACAGAAAACCACAACTCTTGCATCTATTCAGAAAAAATCTCCTCTTTTACCAGTCTTCAAAACTGCCAGATGCTCAGTTACCACAGGGTCACATAAGTAGCTAGAAACAGTTAAGTAGATGAGAAGTTTCAGTATTAAGAAACTTAAAAAGAGATGCACCTCAACTATTGATATCTTCTCAATGGTAAATTCAGAGCCTCAAAATGGAGTCTATGTTCAGACCACTTTTTCACTTCCAAAACACCTCCCCTCTTTCCCCAAAAAAGCTACCCATGTTTTTTTATATACCATAAGCCCCCACTAATCTTTTACATCTTTCCCCCAAAATATCATGACCTTCATGACAGAGCTTTATCATGTTTCATAAAATACAGAGTAGGCCCTCAAAACTGGAGCTCTACAAGCCATCACATTAGGGCTGGTCAAAACGTTTAAATCAAAACTCCCCCACCCCCAAACAGAAAATGAGGTTTCAACTACATGAAAATGTTCACAGAAACTGTTTGCTTTCCTCAAAAATATCTGATTCTTTTGTTGGAAAGCTAAAAACCAAAAGCTGCCTGGTGAAAAAATTTAGGGTTTTTTTTTTTTTTTTGGGGGGGGGGGGGGGGTGTAAAAATAAAAATAAAAAAATTCTGACCAGCTCTACCTTATAGTATTTGGTCAGCATGTCACTGCTTCATCTACAAAGAAAAGACTACGTTCATTTGTTCAGGGAGCATTTCAAGGCTTTTAAGAGACCTTGTACAGAGCAATGAGTAAGTGTGTTTGTTTTCTCAGCTGCTCTCATACATATGCCCTGATTTACCAAGTTTCTAGCTGATCTCTAACCTTCCTGACATATAACCTTTTATATATACAATTTTAAGAGACTAATTTTATTTTTGTATGTACTGTGTCCTGGTCTGTGTCACTACTATTTCTACTGAATCCAATATGTTGCTGCTTCAGCCTACTAAGGATATTCAATTCCTGGTAAGTAAAATAGAGAGAAAGGGGAGAGAGAGCAAAAGGAGGGAGGAAGGGAAAGAAAAGGAAAAAAGAGGCAGAATGAGTAGGAAGATGAGGAAAAGAGAAAGGAGCAAGAGTGCCGCTTGTGATGGCACAATCCCATAGACTCATGAATATTTGAGGGAATGTTATACCCTGCTAATCATAGCAGCAGCACCTGCTTACTAATTCTGAAGAATCCAGTGGTTTGTGACAGATTTAACATTAGCCCATATATCTGTACAAGCTGAGCAAACGAGCTAGTCCTGGTATACTCTGTAGGGTTGTTTGTAAAACCCTGTATAAACTTATAGTGATACAAAATTACTTCATAATAACAAAAGTAACGAGTGGTCAGTTTGCCTCCATTCTTAGAAATACCTGTGGGGGCAGAAAATTCCTTAAGATTATCCTCAGCCAATCTTCCATAAATGATTCCATTCTAGGATGTGCGGCCTTTGAGGAATGAACCATAGTTTTCTCATGGGCTTCATTTCCAACTCTGCTACTGATTTACCACATGACTAGGGACAAGCCCTGGCTCCCTGTGCTTCAGTTTCCCCATCTGTACAATGGAGACTATTACAAGCTTTGTAAAGGGCTTTGACATCTACATCACAGTATACATATAATTAATAATAAAAATTGAAAAGGAAATTAATACATTTACCTAAACATGCATTTATCTTCACAGTATCCAGCCCTGTTGTCTGTACTCAGGCCAACCCCTTTGATTAGAATATTTTGATGCATGCCGGGGGAAGGTTATATAAGGCTGTATAAGGACTACAAGATTCAAGCTCAGTACTGTGCAAAGACTCTGTGTAATAGCCTTAAAAGAAAATCTGCAGAAGCACAGATGATTTCACAGACAGCATGGGAAGACAACACTTTTAGCTGGAGAACACTCTGGGAACAGCAACTTTAAAAAATGTATTCTGTACCTGATTTTGCCTCAAAGTGTCTGTTCAAATTCAATGTGAAGTAGGTTTACCATAAGTCTGTATCTCCTTTTGCACTAAATTGTCACTGAGCCTTACTTTGAAAGACTGACCCCAACATTACTACAGATGTGTGTAAACGTGATTGTAAGCACTGATGAAAACACATTTACTTCTTACATGTTAGTGCCAATAGCTGTTTAATTTTAAACCTGAATCACAGTAAGGGCTTGACCTGCTGACTTTACTACAGCAGCTCAAAATATTTACCTTACATGGGCAAAGAAACCTACAGTGCAATAAAAAAAAAAAAAAAAAGAGGAAGATATACACAGTACAGCAGTGACAGAACCACAAGGGTGACTGCGGGAGTGAGTCTCTTTTTTACTTTCCTCTTATGTTAGACTGTTTGTTTAAAAAACCCTAGATATTCTCTTAGAAAATCTAAAGGAATCTAACTGGAACTCAGGATTGCAACTGACTACTTGTGCTAATTTTTATTATGAATACAATGAATATAGTCCAAAACCTTTTTTTTCTTTCTTTCTTTTTTGGGGGGGAGGGGGGAAGGAGGAAATAATTGTAATCATGGTATGCTCAGTGATTTTAAATCATCAGAATACAAAATCATCAAATATCCTTTAGAAAATGTTCACTTTCCACAATGCCCTTCCTCTAGATCACATAGTAATCATTCAGACATTAATGTGATTTACAAGCTGACTGCCGCTCTAACAAGAAAACTTTCCAAATGTGAGCAGAAACAGTATTACCTCAAGCCTGCAAGCAGTTTGGGACAAGTGAGAGGTGTAAATTATCCATTCATCCCAAGCAGGTTTTGATTGACTTGTATTACTGAAAGGTACTTACATCAGAAATGCAGATCACAGAGAAATAGTTACTTGTGCTAAAGAAATGAGCATTTTAGTTTCCTGCATGTATAATTTGTCCCCCTTATTTTAGGTCTTTGTCACACATTGCATCCCACATTTGGGCATGAGCAAGTTGAGTGGTGTGCTTCCTCCCTTCTTCTCTACCCTCACAACTTTGTCTTGCTCAATAGTAGGTTAGAAACAGGTATCACGCGGACTGTAACTATCTATCCACATTATATCCACTACTATATCTCAACTTCTCAAGCTTGCACCACTTGAACAAAGCCTTGCATGCACTGCACATGCAACAGCTGTCCTTGATATCTAACAAGCACAGATTGTAATGGCAGACTCAGAGTAAGCTTTTATCCCAAATACAGCTAAGCTGATGCAATCTGTAATGATTTCAACCCCCTCCCCCAACAGGAAACCACAAAGCATTGTGGTTGCATCCATTCTGCTGGACTTCCTAAATTTCTTCTTGAACTTGGAAATTACCCAAAAGCACCACAATTATTTAAAAGTCCCCGTTCCAAGCAACCGTGATAGGCATTATGCGATAGCGGCTTCAGGTGTCCCAAAAAGTTCTTGCATAACAAGTTACAAGCTATGTGGCTGCACCAAAACTGGCAAAGTAAGGGCATTGGTGTGTTCAAACTAGACTACTGTACAGATAAGCAATGTAAAAATTAACATCCCTTAGTGCCATGATTCCCTTTTAACAACAACAACAACAAAAATAATAATAATTGTGTCTCCCTTACAGATATTTTAAAGCTTCGTGGCTTCTCACAACCAAATACCTCTTCTTAAAACAAAAAACTAACTCATGACAGATTCAAGAGGGACACAAGAGTTTGGACGATCCTGTGACTTTATTCAAATACACAGTTTGTTTAATTACACTGCTCTACAGCCAAAATGCTTCTGAAATAAATGTAGTCAAACTTTACTAATTCTGGGTCACTGAGAACGAAAATGATGCTTAAAATTGTTGATTGGCTCTAGTTTTCAAGATATGCTATTGGGTCAGTATATACGACCCTGGACTTGGGAATAGCGGAGGATAAGTGAGTTATAAAGGGAAGGGATCTCAATTTAAACCAGAAATGACTAAAATACATCTTTGACTGGACCTATGAATAATTCTATGACTGGGTTTGGACAGTACTTGCTTTTTAGGCAAAACAATGAATGATGCAATCTGAAGCTGGTATTGCGTCATACATGATATGAATTGCATCTTGTTATTCCTAGAAGTCATAGATGATGCAATCATAATGAAGCTTACATCACTCTGCTGAACAAATTGCCCTATATCAGCTCTAGAAATCATACAGTGTTGTGCTCTCTTATTTGTCAGTGTTTGATTTTGCAAAGGGACACATTTCTGTTTAGCCAAAGTGAGCAGAGATGCCTCGTACTTGTGTGAACAGTGCAGATAACTTCTGCTATGTTTGTGGTGAAGTGACTTTTGCATCACAAAAGCACAGTATAACCACTATGGTTAAGAAAGCCTATCACCTTTAATTTGGCTGCAAAATTGGAGATCAGGACAAGAGGTGGGCCCCACACATATGCTGCAACACTTGTGCAACAAATCTTCGCCAGTGGTCGAACAGGAAAAGGAAATCTATGCCTTTTGCAGTGCCAATGATTTGGAGAGAGCCAACAGATCATACCAGCAATTGTTATTTCTGCATGGTGCCTCCAGTTGGGAAAGGTGTGTCAAAGAAGAAAAAGTGGACTGTGCATTATCCAAACATTCCATCAGCTATACGCCCAGTACCCCACGGAGAAGGACTGCCGGTTCCCGATGCACCAGAATCATTCTCACTTGAGTCAGACGAGGAAGAGGATGAAACTTCTGGTCCTGAACCATTAATGTCACAGGACCCACATTTTCTCCCATCCTCCTCCTCTGAACCACACCTCATAACACAAGGTGAACTGAATGACCTTATCAGGGATTTGGAACTACCCAAGAGTAAGGCAGAACTGTTGGACTCCAGACTACAGCAGTGGAATCTCCTGGCAGGTGACGTTAGGGTTTCCATGTTCCGTGACTGTCAAAAGGATCTTGTCCCATTCTTCTTCATGGAAAGTGATCTTGTAGCCTGCAAACAACATCGATGGTGTGATGGCAGCCCTCAACATCTTTCACGATCCAGATGAATGGAGACTGTTCATTGATTCATCGAAGACGAGTCTTAAAGCTGTTTTACTGCATAATGGCAATGTTTTGCCATCAATTCCAGTTGGTCATGCAGTCCATATGAAGGAAACCTATGACAACGTGAAACAACTTTTGAGGTGCATAAACTATGACCAACATCAGTGGCAGCTTTGTGGCGATTTGAAGGTTGTTGCTCTCTTGCTTGGTCTGCAGACTGGATACACAAAGTACTGCTGTTTTCTCTGTGAATGGGATAGTCGTGCAAGAGAGTCCCACTACATCAAGAAAGATTGGTCACTCCGACAGTCATTGGAGCCTGGGAGGAAAAGTGTTCAGCATCCACCACTTGTTGAATCAAGGAAGATTTTGTTACCACCCTTACACATCAAGCTGGGTCTGATGAAGAACTTTGTCAAGGCCATTGACAAAACACAAGCAGCTTTCAAGTACCTCGGTGGAAAATTTCCAAGGTTAAGTGAAGCTAAGATAAAGGAAGGTGTCTTTGTTGGTCCTCAGATTCGTGAACTTCTTCGAGATGATGCATTTGACCATGCACTGCGTGGCAAGGAAAAGACGGCATGGAAAGCCTTCCAGTTAGTGGCAATAAATTTTCTCGGAAACAACAAGGCAGACAACTACAGGTTGTTGGTGGAAAACCTCCTCAAGGCATACAAAAGCCTTGGTTGCAACATGTCACTAAAGATACATTTTTTGCACTCTCATCTAGATTTTTTTTCCACCGAACTGCGGAGCAGTGAGCGACGAGCACGGTGAGCGATTTCTCCAGGACATTGCAACAATGGAGAAACGCTATCAGGGCAAATGGAGCCCATCAGTGCTTGCAGACTATTGCTGGACAGTGTCAAGAGATGCTCCATTTAATGAATACAAGAGACAAGCCAAGAAGCGCCGAGTAGACACTGAATAGGACTAAACTATGTATACAATAGTTTTTTGCCTTTTGTTTCATAATAAAATTTATATAACCCTTTTGCTGATTTTTAAAGTGTTACATAAACAGGACAGGTGAAATATTATCATGTAAAGCAACCATAAACACATGAAAAGACCTAGGTTTACAATTTATGATTAAAACTCTACTATCTACACAATATACATAGACATAAAATGTAAAAACTTAAATATTTTAGAAACAGTAGCCAATCAGTTTTAATTGTCATATTTGAATTCAGCACATCAAAATACATAATAACTAGCACATTTTATCTCTGAAGCAGACGACTTCTCAAAAATTGAAGACCAGTGTTATGTAATGTGATCTAATCTTATTCCGGATCAGGTAAATATTCAAAGAACCTGGCTAAAGATTCTGACTTACTGGATTTTTTGACATGTTTGGACACAGCCAAAGATTTTAGTGAGAACAGGCTTGTTTCTAACTGCATAGCTGCACAATGTTTGGTGGAATCTCTGAGAGTGCCCGACATATATTGTTTTCCAGCATGATTTTTAGTTTTCACAGAAATCAGTGCTGAAAACTAAGACTCAAAGAGACAACTGGAAGTGAATGGAAGCAGTACTTCCATAGTTTCCTCACTGAATTCTCTGTACTCTCCTTTAACAGTAATCCAGAATTCCTAGTTTGTTAGATTTGAAAAGTGATTACACACAAAACCAAATTAACAGTTTTAAGAGATTTTCTTGAGCCAAGATACTTAAGGTTGGAACAGCATCAATGGTTACCGAGAACAGGTTTTGATCTAGCTGGTACCTGGAGATTCACGTTCAACTCCAGGAAAATATTAATCAAAATGAGACTACAACTCAGGCAAATGAGTTAATATTTGTTCTTTATTAGCGTTTTGAACACTTTCACACTGTTCTTTGAAAAAAGTCTGAGAACGCCGGAAACATCTTGTTAATCCCTTTTCAACATGGCATCTCCAAAGACAAAGCATCTTCATAAATGCCTCCATTTTCTCTTTCATATCTGTATTCCTACCTTGAAGTTCAATGCATTAAATTTGCCAAATATGTCCACTAGGTAAGTTAACGAAAAGAAGAAGTCCACATTACACATGTAATCTGCAAAGTTTGTTTTCCCAAGGAGGAACATTGTCATCTAATTAAAAGACATGTAACACTTTCCCATGTGACAGCCACCTGACTTCACTGTCAAACATAAGCGGAGTGTGGTCAGATCCCATCTCTCTTCACCCAGTATACTAAAACAATGCATGTTCACTGCCTGGGATTTTATAAAATTAACAAATTTAAGAACAATATTGAAGGCCTCCTATACTTCAAGTTGCAATTTCTTTGATGCCAAAGCTTGGCAATGAATTTTGCAGTGAGCCCTAATTGCTGCTGATGTCACTTTCTTTCTTTGTGCTGCAACCCCACTGTTCTTTCTGGGCAGGGCTACTGCCCCAGCAGTGCACAGCCCCACATACAAAGCCCAGTTAAGACCTTCCTCCACTATGAATTGAGGATTATGACCATTTCCTCAACAGTTGTTTGGGTTGGGATTTTTTGGCAAAGTAAAAGTTCTTCACCTATTGTACCTGCTTTGACAAAACTCTCAAAACACAGAAGCTGAGTCATGTTGGCTATGTCTGTGGATTCCTCAAGCTGCAATACTAAACACTGCCTTTTCTTAACTTGTTCTGTCAGCTGGTCCTAGACGTTTTCTGCAAGGTCATCAATGCGTCAGCGGATGGCATTATTTGACAGAGGAATATTGTCAGTGCTGACTGCTTGTTCCCCAATTATAGTTCTAGATGTCTATTGCTGCTGGAAGTAGTAGTGTTTCACCGATGGTATGTGCTTGTTCGCATTTGCAATTAGCATGGCCACAACATAAGCTGCTTCTAAGGCTTTTTGAGAAACAATTGCTTCTTTAGACATGCCTGGTTTATTTGCTGCTTTAGTTTGTCTTGAGCTGCATTTTTTCATTCAGAAACTTGTTTACAAATCTCAGGAGTTTGGTTTCCAAATGTCACAGTCATTTCCCTGGCCTCATTTACTAACATTTCCAAACAAATGAAATTATGGACTTTCCACAGCAATAACAAGACACAAAAACCCAAACATAATGTAACAACCATCATATTGTCTACTGTTCTTCCTATCCTTATTAAAATAATTTCTTCAGATGCATGTTGGCTACATGTAGGCTTAGCACTTGTTAAAACTCATTTCAATAGAAAAATAAGACAGCTGTGTCTCCCTCAGCCTTCATCTCCTATCTGCAAGTGCCATTGCTGCTGGCCGTGGGAGCCTCTCTTTGCCATCTGCTCCAGCAGGGGGCCTTCAGCAGAGCCTTCCTGATGAGGTAAACATTCAGCAGGAAGTCTCTCTGCTGAGGGCCCCGTGCAGAAGTAGAGGGCACAGAGAGGCTTCCAATCCTGGGTGCAGCAGCAGCAGGACAAGATGTTGATTTCTAAGCCTAGTTTAATAGTTTCTTAATTAGGAAAAAAAGTGAATACCAATTAACTTTTGTCCCCAGACGCTCACAGCTCCCCTCTGAGCCCCCTGCGACTCCCAAGGGAACCATGGCTCTCAGTTTGGGAAGCGCTACCTCAATAAGCACAGATCTTTTGAGCCATCATTCATGTGGCAGATAAGTGCTCTTAATTGGAATTATGCCAAACAACTGTGACACCACTTAGGTTTAGTAGCAGAGAACAGTTTTACATCAAACGTTGGCATTTCTCCTGTAAGGATGTCACCTCTCAGATAAATTCATTAAAGTGTAGGTAAGAAAAATAGCTCTTAATCTCTCAGTGTCCCACAGCACAAGGCAAAACCCAAGAAAAAAGAGAATCACTCAAAGCCCTGTAGAGACAAACTGTGTGTCATCACTTTGTTTTCTCATCATTTAGTCATGATCAATAGCATGACACATGGGCCTATATCCAAGCCTGGAGAGAGCAACTGCAACTCCAGTCAAGTCAACTGTCCTTGCCTTATACCAAGATTGAATTTGGCCCAATGTAATTAATAGGCAAAGTGTTACCTACTAATTACATTAATAATAAAATCCAGTCTTTTAGATTTTGAGCTAATGAAGAGAAAAATGTTCTCCTCCCCCATTTTTAACTTTAATTAATCCCCAGATTGAGGTGACATTGCCAATTTAAAAACCACACTTCTGTCTGAAAATTTTCCACCAATCTTGTCGCTTATCACAACGTAAAGTTACAATAACTGAAATATTTTTCAGTTTTTTTACTTTGTAATTTTGACTACACTTGGATTCAAATAATTTTAGTGTTTCACTGTAGTTGGTTTTGCCCAGTTTGTCCAAGTTTTCCACACAGCAACAGGGAGAATTAACAAAAAAAAAAAACCCAGACACATTATATATATTAGAAATGACCAAAACAATTGGCAGAGACCTCAGGGGCAGATGTACAACTGGGTGTTACATTTAACTTTTTTTTTCCTTTTTTAAACTGTGAGTTAACAGCATCTCTAAGTTACACAGGAAATACACACATGTGTTATGTGAACTAGAATGCTGCACCGAAACTGCAAATGGACATAACAGAAAATGCATTTTTGCTCATTATACTGTTTTTTATAGATCCATTTTTCACTCAGGTACAAGAACTCCTATATTTCTTAACTTCTCAAACTGAGAACTTTGTTGCACCCCAATTTTAGCTCCCCAAAATACCAGACTATTAAAAAATAATTGAAACAAAAAAAGTCTTTAAATTAAAAATATAATACATTTCTAGCCAGAGCGTTATTGTTATGGAAGATTTAAGAATAAACATGATCGTATAGCTAATAAAACAGGAAACAAAATGAGAAATCTATATAAGGGCACTCAAAAGTCTGGTCTTCAAAGAATATTCAGAAGATGCCTCAATTTAACATTTTAAGCAAAAAGTGTTGATACAGTGACATGTCAGTGTGTGTCATATCACATACCACAATTAAAAAACCAAGCATGAGAGCCCATGTCCAGACTATGAAAACGATGCCTGTCCCTAGGTTCAATTGTCAAGACACTTGCATGAGAGATCAGATCCTCCCTGTAGGGAAGTGACACATCAAGTCTGAAAACCACATGTTTGCAAGCTCCTCAGACTCTAGAGGGTATAATAAACTACTAATCCCTGACCGGAACTAACAGTTGACTTAGTCCCACTACGCTCCTCTGTGGGTAACCTGCTCAGAAATGCATAGAAAAGGAACTGGTTGGAAATATCATCCTTTGATTCAAGTTGATCCTCCCTCAAATCAGAGTCCAATTAGAGTTTCAACTACAGGGCCCCGTCACTGACACCACGCTGTTGCAAGCAATGCTGACATTTTCTCTGATTATGCTCAGAGTCCTGGGGAGACAGCCCTAAGTTTTTGGCTCAGGCTGTGGCACAATAGGGCACTTGCTTAACCTGCTGTAAGGGTTATTGATTTGTGTCTGGGAGACTTACCACTGACTTGGAAAAACAATCAAAAGGTTTGTGCCTCTAGGTCATTATTTTGTGCTGCAGAAAGATGTGCAAATGTTAACTGTGCTCCCTATTTTCTATCAAAGGTGCAACTGGGATGTAAGGAACACCCAATTATAGTTGCACTGGACAGGAAGGATGTGTGAAGGGATGTCCAAAAAAATCAGCTTCTATCCAGGGAATTTTAAACAACTGCACTTGGGCACAAGTGGACACCGAGCCTTTTGCACCTCACTTTGCGCTGCATGGCCCCATTAACCATCATGTTTGAAGGAGCAAATGGAGGGACCCCAGCATCCACTGTTGCTTCACTGATGCACTGCATTGGGTTTATTACATGACAGTATGGGGGTCATTCACAGTGCAACTATATCAGGTACCATAAATGGCCATGGAGGGGAAAGAGAGAGAGAGAGAAGAAAAAAGGTGTCCTCTGCCCCCAAAGGCCCAGACCTCCTGCAGGATCAGGCTTGCCACAAGGCCTATAGGCTACGAGTGGGGTTCATGGAGTTAACAGAGACAAACTACTCTTCAGGTTCAGATTTAATTTAATTTAATTCTCAAACCAGCTACACTGCAGAGGAGGATTTGGAAGAGCCAGACATAGAGGAGCTGTGCCCTAACTACATCACCACCACCCTGGGGGCCATGGCAACAGGACGCTTTCAGAGTTCTGGGGGCTACCACATGGATCAGACAAGTCTGCCACCTCCAGCTGCATTAAGCATTTCTCGATGGTATCTTCAGGAAAGGGTAGTAACTCTCTCTGGGAAAGGCTGCAGCACCAATCAGTCAACAAGAGAGTTCTTTGACATTGCAGTTTCTATATCTCCTGTATTAGTGACTGCATGCATATTGTCCTTAGGCCAGGGTATGCTCAGCCATCAAGGTCACCTACAGGAAGAAAAAAAGGTTCCAATCCAATTAATATATATATCTATCCTTGGCAATGCTTATCACATCCTTAGGGTCCTACCAAAATCACTGCCATGAAAAACATATAGCGGAATGTGAAATCTTGTCTCCCCCTGTAAAATCAGGTCTTTTGTGTGCTTTTATCCTATACTATACAGATTTCATGAGAGAGACTAGAGTTTCTCAAACTGGGGGTCCTGACCAAAAAGGGAGTGGGGGAGGGGAAGACAAGGTTATTTTATGGGGGCAGGTCATAGCATTGCCACCCTTACTTCTGCGCTGACTTCAGATCTGGCAGCCGGAGACCGGCGGCTGTTGGCTGGGCGCCCAGCTCTGAAGGCAGCGCCCTGCCAGCAGCAGCACAGGTAAGGGTGGCAATACCATACCACCCTTACTTCTGCACTGCTGCCTTCAGAGCTGGGCAGTCGGACAACAGACACCGCTTTCCGGCTGCTTAGCTCTGAAGGCAGAACTGCCGCCAGCACCAGCGCAGAAGTAAGAGTAGCTGTACCACATCCCCCATACAATAACCTTGCGCCCTCCCCACAACTCCTTTTTGGGTCAGGACCCCTACAATTACAACACCATGAAATTTCAGATTTAAATAGATGAAATCATGACATTTACAATTTTTAAAATCCTATGACCATGAAATTGACCAAATGGACAGTGAATTTGGTAGGGGCCTACACATCATCTTAGACAAAATTGCCCAATACCCAGGAGCATGTCTTAAATCCTTCAGTTCTCAGACACTCTGGGCTGTTTGGGAACATTGACTGCACAGATCACCAGAGACTGGCTTCTGAGCAAGTACCCAGATTAACATCACTTTTCCAGTAGAACTCTTGCTAAAGTTAGCAAGTAAACCAAGGTGGAGACAAAGAAGGCATGTTGGCCTAATTCTCACACGGTTTGCTTGTAGCAGGCAGAACCTACCTTCTGAAAACTTGGCTCATGATCTCTCTGGCAAACTCCCAATAATTTCCAAGAGTTAAATTGTGGTGCTGCCCATCAGGGTACCAGTTCAATCACAGATATCTTTCAGCATCCTGAAATTGAGATTCATATGTCTGGATAATCAAGTGGCATGTTGCTTTACAAGACAGCAACAATGTGAAACACCATTTTGGGCTTGCTGCATCCTGCATATTGCCTTAGGGTGCAGGATGCCATTGCCAGAGGGGCTAGAAGTGGAAAATCATAAAGTCCTATCCCAGAGAGAGATTTCCAGATGACTCCCACACTCCCGGATGTGGATCAAAGACATTCAGGCTTACCAATAATGCCCTCACACATTCAAACAGAAAAAGGAGGGGTGAAAGAGGAAAGGACACAGATGCTGCAGTTAATTGAAAGTTATCTTAACACCATGGACACTTGCTAAATGTAGTGAGAAGGAGAGGTAGGTAAGGCCTGAATTTAGATCCATGTAGACAGATGCAAGAACAAACAGAAGTGCTAACAATGTATTAGTCTGCCAAAGCAAAAATTGCTACAAGACTTGTTGTAAAAGCCATCAGAACGGCATATACAGAAACATATGGTTCATAAAATTTACTTAGGTGTTGGCAAGGAGACTATTCTCACAGTACCCAGGGGCAGCTACACAAAATAGAAAGGAGGGGAATGATCATACAAAAATAGCTGTTTATATTTCCTTAAGCTTTCCACCCCTGCCTCTCATTCTTTTCTTTTGTATTTGATGCTGAGGTCTCTGAAAAAGCCATTCTGAAATTGGCTACTTCACTCACTCTCAATGGGTTGCATTGGCTCCTTAGGGGCATGTGACGCACCCCCAACAGCTGATGCTGCACCAAGATATTATTACACTTGACTCACGAGGGTAACTATCACGGAAACACATGACCTTACAATCAGTAGCACATCTGATGGTCTGGGATCAGTCCTTTTTTTGTGGCCAAGCAATAATACATCCAGCGGTCTATCACCAAGCTCATGGGTTGTTCGATATATCACACGTGCTGCTTCCTCTCAGGTCTTTTCAACAGCGTGTGCCTGTTGCATTTCAGGAAGCAAGTCTACTCCCCAACTTGTTTGTCTCAAGGACTATTCATTGTCCCTCACCAGTTCCACCCTCCCTCCTACAATCAGCCCCCGAACGTTGTCCACCTTCTCTACCTCTGGGATGATTAGTAGTTTTGGTCATTATTTCTTATGATGGTGTCATTATCCAGATCAACCCGTCTACTCTCTGCAACTTACTTATCCTGATTCAGACTTTGGGATGCTGGACTAAGTTTTCTACAGAGTATGTGACTGACGCGTCAACATGGATAGGTGGACATGTATTGGTTGACTAGGATGGTTTGTCCTCATCCAGATCAGTGGAAACTTCCTTCCAAGTCCTCCAATGTTATTCCCATACCACAGACTCTTCAGCAGAGTCAAACTGCTGAACATACCTAGATGGGAATTCCTTGGAGATTTTGGCTTCCTCTTGATTGGGCTCATCCTGGTTCTTATAACAAGCAAACAGAAACATGAAGACCAGGACCTTATGACAACTACCCTGCACAGCCTTCCTTAATACTTGGGCTAAATCACTCAGTGCCAGAGTGAGAGAGTGTTCTGGAAGTAATGCGGGAGGGGGGAAACAAAACCGACAATGTATTGTTTACATTTTATTAACATTAATGAAAAGTGCAACTAATACAAGAGGGTGTTTGGTTTGATTTTGAAAAGCAACACAGACAAATGTCAGCTGAGCAATATTAAATAAGATATGTACACTTGTGTCAGTATCATATTAATCAATATAGTCAAAGTCTTCTGGAATCCCAAAACTTTTGTCAATTCTGTTCTCTTCAAATCCAAATTTCCGTTTGGCCCAAGATTTTATTGCAAAGATATTATCTGTGAAAAGAGTGAAGAAATGTTTCAGTTCACAAGCAGAATGGGGGCACTAGATTCTTCACTACTGTAAACTCTTCACCACCTCTGGAAACATCCGAAAAAGCACAGAGCTGCAAAGCTTCTGAATATAATTTACTAGGTAGGGCTAAGAGGGGAAAGAGGAATTAAATACTTGTTCTGTTTTTATGAATAACTGAGCACCGCTACAAATGCTAATGAGGCAAATAGGGTTGGTAAAAATGTGTGCATAAAAATAAAAATTATGCTCAAAATGAGTTTTTAGCCACTATTATGTCCTTAGCTATAAATTCGATAGCTATTTTATTTTGTATAGTTAAAATATTACTTAAAAGATTAGAAAAAATTGGGCTTATACAGTTGTTATTTTGGGGGAGCTTCTTCACGGTTTATGAACAGAAACTTGAAAAGGTGTAGGCTTTTAAAAAATATTCTTATCTGATTATTTTCACCCAAGAAATATTAGCAATATCAAATCTGTTCTTCCCTGATTATGCTGAGGACCTGCTGAACAACCTAAAGAATGTGCATTTTCTGTGAACTCTCACAGCTTAATTTGTTAAAGTGCTAATAATTGAAGCCAAATCGATGTAACAAAACCAAACTGAAGTGTTTCAAACAGTCTGATAAAGAATCCTTTCTCCTCTCAATTATCCAAATGTCTCTTGCCTCTGATGAGGTCATAATTTTACTTGATCTCCACTCATTTTAGGGCTGGTGTAGTCTAGCTTGTAACTGAGCCAGCTGTCCTGCACTGGTGTAAAGGTAAAAGTTCAGTATATCCACACTGAATCATGTTAACAACCTTCGCAAGTTTTGCCGTGCACCTGCAATGTGCTGTTCTAAAAAATTACAACTACGATGTTGTGAAGGTAGCTCACAGTTCACAGTTCCCAATACAGTCTCCAGAAGCAGTGTATTCTGGGTGACTTTTCAAAAGGCCACCAGTACACTGTGGAGCACTAGCCAGAGGACTAGCTTAATTAGTGGTCTTTTGAAGTCACTGAATACATTCTCCCACTACTATTGAACAGTTGAATAAGGGTTAGTCTACAGTGGCAACGTTAAAGTGCTGCTGTGGCAGCGCTTTAACGTGGCTTGTGTAGTCACAGCACAACGCTGGGAGAGAGCTCTCCAAGTGCTGTAAAAACAAACAAAAAACTCCTCCACGAGAAGTGCGGCTCCCAGCGCTGGTGCACTGTCTACACTGGCACTTTACAGCACTGAAACTTGCTGCGCCTACCACTTCTCTGTTTCTAGAAAAGATTGGGCTATTCACTTACTATACAATGAACAGGGACAAATTCTGAAAAAATGTAATTTACAAACACAATATTTCCACCAATGAAAACTCAAATGAAAAATACACATTGTTTGCTCTGCAAAAGGGCAATATGTAACACAAATCACCTGCAGAGCAAAAGGGAGGGGAAATAATGGGTAAAATATTTCCATAAGAACATAATGCAGTAACCTTCTTCAAAACCGCAACAGCCTATAGATTTCATCTGTGACACTGAGCAAACTCTACATACTCTAAGCAAGAATAATTACTTTATCACTCCACATATATATTTGCATCTGAATCACACCAGCGACAACAAAACCTCTATATAACATTGTCAATTTTAAACACATTAAAAAATGTAAATTAAGATTAAATTCATAAATTAATTAATGTAATTTGCTATGCCAGTGCCAACCACATCACTAACATTAAGGGACTTCTGCTATTGAAGTCTCCTGAAATCAACTGTAGAAATTAGCTCCAGACTGAAATCTGGCAAACCAAGTTTCTACTAGGAGAGGAAGTCTGCTGTCCATTTAAAAAAAAAATTAAACTGGTAGGTTGTGAATTATATACATGAAACACACCAGTCCATCTGTTGGCTGCTTCCTTGGCGACTTTGTTTGCTTGACCTGAAAGAGAGGAAAACCATGAGCAGCCACATAATTTAACAAGTGCAAAACAGTGAGATGATGTTTATATTGACACAGTTCCTACGAATCCACTGACCAGAATGAAGATATTCATCTGTGGCTTTCAAATATATCTTTTTTAAGATTCAACCATGCCCCAAACCTAGGTTCATGAAATATCTTCAACAAAGGACCATAAAAGATAACATCTGAAGTGTCAAAAGTATTTTTAAGAATGTATTTTAAAAGAAAATAATTCTGGTTTAGCCTGCTTGGTGGCTCAGCAATAGTGCTCTGCACAGCTATGTGGGAGATCCATGGGCTGGAAGTGCTGCAGGGACAGCTGCCTCCTCTCTGAGAGAGAATGCTTGGCATTACTCAGGAGCAATCTCTCTCACCTGTAAATATTCTTATTTTTGTAGCATCACAGGTGTTCACGACTCTTTAGAGAAAAAGCACATAGCAATGGTAGTAGCCTGTGAGGCAAATCCAGTTGTGTATCATGTGCCTTAGAAGAGGGAACCAGAAAGGTTCTCAGGACTTCAAAGATATTAAGGACCCCTTTGATGAGACAGACAGAATAACGTTTCTGGATAACAAATGCAAAAATAAAGTTTAAAACACTTTTTAAAAAAACCCATCTCCACTGCAAGTAGCTTTAAAAGAGTTTTTATGACACAAACCAGTTTCTAAGGCCTTGGCTACACTTACCCGGTAGTTCGACGGCTGGAAATCGAACTTCTGGGTTCGACTTATCGCGTCTAGTCTGGACGTGATAAGTCGAACCCGGAAGTGCTCGCCGTCGACTGCGGTACTCCAGCTCGCCGAGAGGAGTACCGCGGAGTCGACGGGGGAGCCTGCCTGCCGAGTGTGGACCAAGGTAAGTTCGAACTAATTCGAACTAAGGTACTTCGAACTTCAGCTACGTTATTCACGTAGCTGAAGTTGCGTACCTTAGTTCGAATTAGGGGGGTAGTGTAGACCAAGCCTAAGAAAGTCTGTTAAATCATCTTGTCCCCATTGGTGTAAATGCTGTATCAGCCTGGGAACTTATCAGAATCATCATATTTCTCATGCTTACATACACCTTGACCATTTCCAGTCAGCCTTGCTAGTGCTTGCATGATAATATTCATTTACAATGGTCAGCATGAAATACAAAGTTTGTCTCTAGGGCTACTGAAAATGAATATGAGATAAAGTGTTCATCGCCATGGATTCCACTGTAGGCAAATTTTAATTATTTTGCAAAATAAACTTAGCACACGCTAAGGTTGGTGCTCATTATTTAACCTTATGTGCTGCAGTCAGTGATGTGAAGAATGATTAGATAATAGTAAAATGTAGTGGTGAAAGCTCTGAATTCTTTAAAGATGGCTTAAAAAGGGGGAAGGGGGGGGAGAATGGGACTTTGCCCTTTTGCTTCTTTATGATGTATGAAGGCAAAGAGAGAGTGTTAGTTTGTTTTTTATATTGGAAATTCAGGTCACGTCTGTCCTGAGAGACTCTATACTCTTCTCTGCACAGGCATTTGTTCCGAGAATTTTCCATTGTTGCTTCCACGGGTTCAGCAGCTCCATCGATGGGAATGCTAGCACTGACAATGTACTAGCAGCATCAGCATTTTAAGCACTGTATGGCCTAACCCTGCTCAGAGCAGGTCTACAAAATAAGGGCTTGTGTAGTCTAGGATAAAATGTGCATTTTTAAAATGTGTTAGCTAAACCATTTTAGCTAGCATGTTTTAAACCCTAGTATAGATAGGGAAAGTTGTATCGGAATCTAGGGCTTATCTATACTTGCTTGTGTGTGCTAAAATATATATACACAACTTGCCCAGCCAACACTAGGGTTTTAAAACATGTTAGCTAAAATATTTTGAAAATGCACTTTTTCTCCAAGCCTAAACAAAAGCATATTGTATAGACCCACTGTGAGCAGGGTTAGGCAATGTAGTACATAAAATGATGGTAGCCATTCTCAGCAAATAGAGGATAAATAGGTACTTATGTATTTAATTACTATTTATTCAATATCAAGACAAAGTACATTCACCTGCAAAAATCACAACACACCTGTCCAATTTCTTTTAAATATTAACATTTGATAGACATGCTTGGTTTGTCAAATATGTACAGAGATTTTACTTATTTTAATAATATCACCAGAAGCATATCATGGGTACTATAAAGATTCTCACTCTGTAATATGGTAACATCCTGTTAAATGGAGAGATCTGATGATTATATTGCTGTTTTACTATATTAACATTTCTCTAAACAAAATCTCACTCTGCTAACAATTATTGTTTTCTCTCTGATATTTACATAGCATGGATTTGTAAACCTGATAACACTTCCTAAATAAATAGTTTAAAAAAAAAGCTGGTAGCTGCCTGGCGTCTTGCCTTTGCTAGCACTCCCACTGCTAGAGCTGAAACGTTGGTAGGCAGCGTCTTCTGATCAGTGCTTAATTTGTAATGAAAGAGGTGCTAGAGCTCAAGCAATTTTTTTACTTTCATAACTGATGTGGCAAGCCCAGAGGTGCCAGGGCTGTGACTGACAAGCCTAGAGGGGCCAGGGCTCAGCCCTGGCACAAATTAAGCATGGCTTCAGATTGTAGAAGTAGAGAAATGACATCACAAGAGCTGGAAAGTGAAGGTTTAACAATTAAGACAGGAAAGGGTTTTTAGCCACACTTTCTAACTTTGTTTGTTTGTTTTGCTAAAGTCTATTCAACTTCAATGAATGGTAACACTGTATAGAAAACTTATCTTTGTCAATGATTAAACAGTTAAGGTGTGTGAAATCACAATGCACATGCTCCAAGACATCCATTAGGTCCCTCCAGCAGAAGTAGAGTGGACAATGACATTCTTGATATTTTTATGGTTAAAAAACAACACCACACAGATCTTTTTAAAAGCCACTTTCAGGCTCTTTTTAGACATAAAGCAGGAAAAAGGGACAAGTCAATTTTTTGTTTAAAATCAGTCATTGTTCATTTCTAAAGGGTTACTGTAGAAACAATGACCCAATAATGTACAGGCCCATCAATGTTACTAATAAATGCTGAAAACTCTCAGCATCCAGAACCTGCATATTGATTTTCTTCCTTCAAGTTTTTAGGTGGCAAAGAAAGAATTGTACTGAATTCCCTTTCTTACCCTGACTACTTTATCTTTCCAGGCCACCCTTAAGGCTTATCTTTTTATGTACCAAATAAGATCTCCAAAAACAGGAACCTCAAGATCTTGCCCATAAGAATAATGAAATGCCAAGTCTCCCAAGACAAAGTAGCTAAATTTACAAAACAAGAAGCAGCTGGTGACAGTGTGAGCTACCATACTAACTCAGCAGGCAGGTTTTATGGATTTCTTCACTGAAAGGATCAGAGATTGCAGAGAAAACTGACAACTTTTCAAGGATATAATTAACAATCAGCCTGCAGAACTGTTATCAGATAATGCAAAATATAACTAACATCTTAAATATTTTTGGGGTAAAGTAACTTTTACATCATGAAGTGTAATTCTGTTGTATGGATCAACAGCAGGTGCAATTATTCTCACAGGCTAACAAGCACTGTTAGTTGTAAGCAACAGAGGGTCTAGTCTAGTCTCAAAGGTGCCACAGGACCCTCTGTTGCTTTTTACAGATTCAGACTAACACGGCTACCCCTCTGATACTGTTAGTTGTGGGTTTCCTAGTACTGCTCATGCAGGGAGGTCTCAGTAAATAATAACCCTATAGTTACAGAAATGGAATTCACTCTGATAAGTCTCCCTTTGTATTTAAATATCAAAATGGTAGCTATAGTAAGAATTGTCTATCAACCTTATTCTTCTATACTTCTTCCTACTGACAGAAACAATTTTGTATAGAAAATTTTCTACTCCCCTGGGTCTAAGGCCTCTGCTGTTGAGAAATTCATTAAACATTTCCCTTACCCCTTCAAGCACAATAGGCCAGATTTTCCTCTCACACTAATTCTTGACCTCTCTTGGAGAAGCCTCTTTAAGCTATTTCTGGGAGCTGTATGACATAAGAAGATGCCTACTAATGAAAGTGTGCTCATGCAATCAAATTCTGAGTTCACGTTTATTAGGAATGTCACTTCCAAGACCACTGGTCATAGGTGCATTGCAGAACTTACACACTTGGCATACAGGAGAGCACACTGCTAACTTGATTGCCTAGCAATTCCTGCTGACTCATCCATAGATCAATACTGACCGTGACCTTGGACAAGGTTCTGCATTTTGCCATCAGGGACTATTTGTAGCAATGAGAGGGAAATCAAAAAAGTTAATGGAAGAGGCAGCGCTCACGAGACAGAAAGCAGGGCAACAGCTCATATGTGAATGCCTATGCAAGTCGGGGTGCAAAAAACTCTACCAGCAGACTCTATCAAACACGGAAGGAAGAAAAATCTAATTGTCTGATAGCATTGGGGAAGAAATGGATGCTCATGAGACGTTTCCATCATAATCAGAGTGAAGAACATGACCCATGACCCCAATGCTCTGCTTTACCAGAATTCTTTGCACTGTTTCAGCCAAAATACCAAATATGCTGTAATACTTTTAAAGTTCACTACATCATAAACTGGATTCAATGTATGCATTTGATTTGTCATTTAAATTATGCATTAAATATCTTATTTACTGTAGCTATTTACATTGAGAATGTTATCTTCACAACAAGGGCTAGAAATGTTTAAGTGAGTAGATCCTGTAGAAAATTTTGCAATTACTAGGAAATTTACCTGGGAGTCACAACTCTTAGCTTAAGATCCACTGTGTGTTAGAATGGTTTTGAAAGACGTGGAGCATGACATAGTGTAAGCCATCTGCGATTGAAACCACTATGTGTATAAATTATATTAGCATTGCTTTCTCAAAAAATGAGGAACTTATGCCTGACAATAACCCCTGTGCAAATGAATATAATAGTTCCACCTCTGTCTCTATAGTGAGACACCGTAGCACATACTAAATTATTGGGAAGCTAATCCCCTATTCTGGGAGTGTGTTGTTAAAGTGTCTAAAATCTTTGTCAGCCTATTTAAAAAAAAAAAAAAAAAAAAAAGAGGACTCAAGTTCCATCAGTACAGGCTCCCTATGTCCTTTATGACAAGGTTAGACTGTCAAGTCTCATCAGTACATATGGAATATGTCTTTGAAAAATGTCTCTCATGTTTTGTCAGGACTGGTAACAAAAAATTTCTGCAACCCATACATATACACAATGTTCAGTGTCATGTACTCACACATACCACATTGTGCATGCGCACTCATGCATGCGCACGTACACACATGTGCACACTATTCGCTTTAAAGATTTTTTTTCTTAAAATCCCACTCCTTAATTCTTGGTCTCATAACTCTTATAACCAAAACTACACCTCTTCTATTGCCCAAGCAGACAAGAGCTAATGCAAGCAGGAAATAGTGCACCTAACAAAGAGAAAGTGACCACACTGGCCTATGGTCTGATCCAGTGTTCACTGAAGTCAGTGGGAGTATTTCCCTTGAGTTCAGTGGACTCCAAAAACAAAAAAAATTCACTCATGATATGTCTACACTGCAATTAAAAACCCAGGGCTGGCCTGCGCCAACTGACTCAGGCTAACGGGCTGTAGATGTTTGGGCTCAAACTGCAGCTCAAGCTCTGAGACCATCTCACCTCACAGGACCCTAGAGCCCAGGCTCCAGTCCGAACTTCTACACCACAATTAAATAGCCCCTTAGCCTGAGCCCCACAAGGCAGAGTCAGCTGGCACAGGCCAGTCACGGGTGTCTATTTGCAGTGTAGACATATCCACAGTTGTGAAGTCTAATGAACTACATCTCCCCACAGAGGCAATTCCTTACTGCCCTCAGAGACCGTCAGTATTTGTATTAAATTACTGCATCTAGTATGTATTTGTCCCCCAATATTTTTATAAGTTACCTGCATTTGATGTTACCTGCTCCCTCCCTCATGTACTTTGCAGCCATGACACTAGTCAAGGGGAACATCAAGACTTTCGTTCTGTTATACTGTATTTAGAAAGATCCATAGAGCCTCAAAGTTCTTCCATATCCCTACATTTTGGGGTGTCACAAATCTAATATCCTGATCATTCCAGTAAAGTTGACCTACAAAGGAGGGAGGGAGAAATTACATCAATCCTCCCATGTACACATGCACCACATGTAAGACAGGACTTGCATCAATACAATCTGCCCCGGTACATTACTGGTGTAAGCTGCACAGCACAGTGTGTGTGTCCACATTATGAGTTTGCCCTGGTGTGTAACAATAGGTTTCCCTAGTCTAGACAAGCCCACAGTTATAGCACATCTAGCTCTAGTGAAGACATGACAAAGCTCTTAATATACATGAGACTGTTGACACATTTTCTCAGGAAAGAGGAGACTTGAAAAATCCTGATATTTTAATGTAAAAGCAGAAAGAATAATTAAAAAATCCAAAATATATTTCCAGGTCTACTTTATACAACATGAAACAGCAAAAAGGGCACTGTAGCAGGGTAGTCACCTCGTTCCAGCCTTGAAGGGGTTAAACCAGCCCAGAGAAGGGGCTGAGGCTGCCAGAGGGCTGCTGCTGGGATAAGCACGGCAAGCCTGGGCTGGAAGGGGAAACACTCACTGCTGGGGCCACGCCCCAATCAGGGCTCAGCTGGCCCTTATAAGAGGGCAGTGGGACAGGAACTCCGACAGAGTCTCTCTCTAGCTTGCTGAGAGAGGAGGGACTGGCTGTTGGGGAGCTGAACAGGGTACCTGAGTGGAGCAGGGCTGGGGAAAGACTAGAGAAGCTGGGAAGCTCCAGCCTGGAAACTCCCCAGGCTGGAGGCTTGATAAAGGCCAGAAAGGTACTGGGGCTGCAGAGGGGCAGCCCAGGGTAGGCAAAGGCAGGAGGTCCAAACCCCCCTTGCCTATGATGAGTGGCTTTTACACTGCAGTCCGCCCCACTGAGCAGGGGCTAGATGGTGATTGGCAGTAGCCCAAGACTGAGGCGAGGTGGGGATAGGGGGTTGAGGGTTCCCCTGGGAGGGGAGACCCAGAGAGCTGAAGGGGTACTGCCAGGAGGCAGCACCCAAGGAAAAGGGGCACTGGGGTCCAGGAGGGACACGGAGCAAGTGACAGGTGAGGCTTGGGCCTGCAGAGGACGCTCCAAAGGCTGGAGAGCTAATTCCCTAGACAACCAACAGGAGGCACCACAGGGTGAGTCGTCGCCCCATTACAAGAACAAAACCAATATTTTAAATTTTCCTTTGCAGATCACCTTTAAACAACAGTCAACAATATCTGCATCAAAGAGCTCAGTGAGCTGTTTTAGTGGAAAGCCAAGTAAGCAAGGTTGTTCTAGTCCTTTGTTTAACAGTGGGACAGTACAAGTGATGCAACCAGTCTCTCTCTCTCTCTCTCTCTCTCTCTCTCAAAGTAGTCTCAAACATCTTCTCTCATTTCTTTAGTTTTTTTCTGGTAAATGCAGTTTCCATGTAATCTTTTTAAGACACCACCAAGTGAACTGCTGCTTATTCCGTCACTGAGAACTGATTGCAAATTGTGATGCTCCCCATTTAGTCACCTGTAGCCATTTGCCCACATCACAAAACCGATCACGTGTTCACCTACCCATTATATCAGCTCCACAAGATGGTTATGAAGATTTACCAGCTTAGGCACTAACCTACTTACACTAATTTCACTCCCCATCTTCCTTTTCAACATTTTTTTTCCTCTTAAAAAAAACAAAACAGTAATTTAAAACAAAACTAATGATCCTTCCCCTTCCTCTCCAAAAACAGTTAAATACCAGGGCAAGTACAATTATTCAGGGTTGAAGCAGAGCGTGTTGCAGGTGCTAGTTAAAGGCCTGATCCTGCAACTAGACTCATGAAGGCGAACCCCTATCCTGTGTTGAATCTTTGGAAGTGCCTGTGTTGAACCCCGTGGACAAGATGATTGCAAGATCTGTACCTAAAAGTTTGAATGAGCCACTTCATTATAAACCCTTGTTTTCACTTGCTCTTACAACTTTTGAAAAGATATTCCTTACAGGATTAAATGTCTCCTTTCTTCTCTCAGAACAAAGAGAAAAAAGGTTTTTTGAGTTTTTTTTCCCCTGCTCTAAAGCTGGAACAAAATATATTGAGCCAGTCATTCGATATATCAGTGTGGAAGAAAACATGCGTTCCAGCTTTTAAAACTGTGGGGTTTTTTTTGCTTAGCTAACTAAAACAGCTTCATTTTAAAATAAACTTGGCAGAGATACAAGTTCTCAGAGAGAACTCGTCACTTTGACTTGTTTGAATTTGTCTGAAGTGTAAATACCATGTATGCATCTATAATCTCAGATTCACAGTATTTGTCACATTAGTTTCTACTCCAGGCTGACTGTGAAACGTGTTCTTTAGCTACTGAATGTGTACAAAAATCAGACAGCAGTAGTTTAGAGAAATTCTCCACAGAAGTGGAGAACCTTATTTATTCAAACTTGACTTCTCTACAGAGTGTGCCAACAAAAACTGCAATTACTTGTGATCTATAATCTTCACCCAGGTTTTCAAATATTAAAAACTAGTGCATTCATGTGCAATTATACTCAGAAATGAGATTACTTAAAAATGACACCTGCTTACCAAATTGGTCTGTTCCCTATGTATGTTCCGTGACATCTGCTTATTTCACTCACGAAACAAGACTTCAGTTAACCAGTAAAGCCAGTACCAATGTGGATGGATTCTACTATGGCTCATGTTTCTTCAACAGAATTGTTAACTACATTCAAGCTGCAGAAGCTTTACTACTGGTGTCGATGCACAAGGCACAAAGAACACAACTGAACTATTGGATATCAGGTGCATATTGCATGGCTGGTAACTACAAAACATCTTTTTATTAGCAAAATGAGCACATTTGATCTGGAAGCTGTTGGAAAATAATCTCTCACTACGGGCCTGGTTCAACTCCCATTGACTTCAGTGGGCTTTGGACTGAGCTTAGTCATTTTTCACTTTTCTAAGTATAACTGCACTTTAAATAAGTGTGCCATGTAGCTCCTCACTCCAAAACATACCATATCCACAACATTATACATTAAAGGTATTTTAAAACAAAAAACCCTCATACAATATACTTTCCAATTTAAAAAAAAAATGAAAACCTTAATAGTTATGTACATCATTTGTATTTTGGAGAATTTTACATACAATTTACCTACTTCACTCATTTTTCGAGCCTCTCCAATTCCCTAAATTCATTCATTCCCCTTTGAGATTCCCCACTACCTTCGTTCCTCCGGAAATAGAAATTTTGTGTTAAGGAACAAACACAAATCCAATACTCGTGGAATAATAAAGTTTTTCTATCTTTAAATCTTGTAATACTTTTCTACATGGAATGACTTTTCAAATTAATCCAAAAGCAATGGCTTGCATAAAGCACAACAACTAGATTCTTCTACTCAAAGGATCAGTAGTGAAATAATTAAATCATCAGCAGCTTTCAGAGTTAGTTCTCAAAATAATAATGTAGAGTTCACACCTTTCACAATTATTGTTTCATTCTGTTAGTAGACTCAGCAAGTTAGTACTGCTTCCGTTCACAAGTGGAAAGTTGTCTTCAGCACCAGAAGAGTTAGAACTACAATTTGGTTTTAAAATGAAAAAAGATGGTTACTCACCTTCCTGTAACTGTTGTTCTTCCAGAGGTATTGTTCACGTCCATTCCAATCAGGTGCACGCATGCTGCGTGCATGGTTGTTGGAAACTTTTTCCCTCAGCAGCTCCCATCAGGTCAGCTAGGAAGCCCCCTGGAGTGGCGTCCTCATGGCACTCAATATATGACACTGCCGACCTGACCCCCCTTCAGTTCCTTCTTGCCAGCTAATTCGACAGAGAGGGAAGAGGGTGGGTATTGGAAAGGACGTGAACAATACATCTCGAAGAACAAGTTACAAGAAGGTGAGGAACTGTCTTTTCTTCTTCGAGTGCTTGTTCATGTCGATTCCAATCAGGTGACTCCCAAGCTCTCCCACGGGGGTGGGGTCAGAGTTAAGAAATCACTGATTGGTGAACTGCCCTGCTGAAAGCTGCGTCCTCTCTAGCATGCTGGGTGATGGCATAGTTGGTGGTAAACGTGTGCACCGAGGACTAGGTTGCCACTCTGCGAATCTCCTGAATGGGCACCTGGGCCAGGAAAGCGGTGGACGAGGCTTGAGCTCGTGTCGAGTGGGCTGTAATAGCTGGGGCTGGGTCCTCAGTGAGGTCATAACAGGTACGGATACAGTCCATGATCCAGGAAGAAATGAGTTGTCAGGAGACTGGAAGCCCCTTCATCCAGTCTGTCACTAGTACAAATAGTTCGACTTCCTGAAAGGGTTTGTGTGCTCAATGTAGAATGCTAACGCTCTCCGCACATCTAGTGAGTGAAGCCTCTGCTCCTGTGCATTAGCATGTGGCTTGGGATAGAAGACTGGTAGAAAAATGTCCTGGCCAATGTGGAATTGGGAATACCACCTTTGGCAGGAAGGCTGGGTACAGCCTGAGCTGTACTTTGTCCTTATGAAAGACTGTGTGGGGGGAGTCGGAGGTTAACGCTTTTAACTCTGACACCTTCCTGGCTGATGTGATGGCAACTAGGAATGCCACCTTCCACGAGAGATACAGAAGGGAGCACGTAGCCCATGGTTCGAATGGGGCCCCCATTAGCCTAGCGAGGACCAGATTGAGCTCTCAAGCAGGTACCGGCAGTCGGGACTGTGGATATAGCCTTTCCATGCCTTTCAGGAAATGGCCCACCAGAGGGTTGGTGAATACCGAGAGCCCCAACTCTCCTGGGTAGAATGCCAAGATGGCCGCGAGGTGTACTCTGATGGATGATCCAGTCAAACCTTGCTGCTTCAGATGCAGTAGATACTCCAGGATGAACGGTATATGTTCTTATGTATAGATGCCTGAAGTAGAGGTATGAGACTCTGCTCATACCAGCATGAGAACCTTTTCTACTTAGCTAGGTAAATGGCCCTGGTGGAAGGTTTCCTGCTACCAAGCAGCACCTCCCCCACAGATTCCGTGCCTTGGAGCTCCATTGGGTTTAACCATGAAGCTTCCAAGCCATGAGATGGAGGGATTGGAGGTCCGGGTGAAGGAGGCGACCGTGGTTCTGTGTGGTCAGAGCAGAGTGGAGCGGCAGTGCAATCGGGGTGTCCACTGACAGCTCCAGAAGAGTGGTGTACCAATGTTGGCATGGCCACGCAGGAGCCAGCAAAATTACCTCCACCTGGTCTCTGAGGGTCTTGAGCAGTACCTTGTGGACGAGTGGTATCGGCGGGAAGGCATACATTAGATGGTCCCCCTAGGGGAGCAAGAACACGTCCGAGATAGAGCCAGGACTGTGTTTGGAAGGAGCAAAATGGACACTTCCTGTTGCTCCTGGTGGTGAATAGGTCTACCCAGGGAAACCCCCACCTTTGGAAAATGGAATGTATGACGTCCAGACGGATGGACCACTCGTGACTGCGGAACGACTTGCTGAGGTGATCCGCAAGCTCGTTACATATTCCAGGGAGATCATTCACCTGGAGGCATCATGAGTGGGCTATACAAAAATCCCACAGCTGGAGAGCCTCCCAACAGAGAGGGGAAGAGTGGGCTCCCCCCTGCTTGTTTATGTAAAACATGGCGATGGTGTTGTCAGTCAGCACTGCCACACACTGAACCTGTATTCTGGTCTGGAAGGTCTGGCAGGCTAGTTTCACCGCTCTGAGCTCCTTTATATTGATGTGGAGCGGGATCTCAGACTGCGACCACCTACCCCGAATCTGTAGGTCTCCTCGGTGGGCCACCCAACGCAGGTCTGACGTGTCCGTTACAAAGGTCATGGATGGTTGAGGGGTGCTGAATGGGACTCCTTCGCGGACCATGCGAGGGTCCAGCCACCAGAATAGAGTATCTAAGACTCGCTCCGGCACTGTTACTACCAAGTCCAAAGGGCATCCCTTCAAAACCCGAGTGATAAGCTGAGGCGAGCCACGCCTGGAGAGGTCTGAACCTCAGCCTGGCATGCCTGACCACATAGGTGCATGCCACCATGTGTCCAAGGAGATGGAGGCATGTCCCTGTGGTTGCGGTGGGGTATTGTCTGAGAGTCTAAATGATGCCGGTCAGTGTTTGAAATCTGGACTCTGATAGTATCGCTCTTGCCTGAACCGAGTCCAGCACCGCCCCAATGAATGAATGAATGAATGATCCCACTCCACAATTTCTATAGTAACTACAAACAACAATACACTAACTACTAAAACAAGAAACCTGGTAGGACTAGGTAATAGGCTAAGGGAACACTTGCAAGCAAGTGAAATGCAGTTCCAACGCCAGCATGGATGGTAAGAGGGAACTGAAGGGGGGGTCAGGTCGGCAGGGTCCTATATTGAGCACGCCACTTCAAGGGGCTCCTTAGCCGACCTGACGGGAGCTGCTGACGGAAAAAGTTTCCGACAACCATGCATGTGGCATGCGCACACCTGATTGGAATCAACGTGAATAAGCACTCAAAGAAGAACTTAAAATATTGAAAACACCACTAGAAAAAACAAAGCCGGAGATACTTTGAAGTCCACACTATAGCTTGGACTTTCCATGGTGCCTATTTCCAGTGGTCTGACTCATGAACCAGTAGCTTAAAAGAGGAAATTTATTATCTGCTAACAAAACTCATTCTGCCTCCTATTACAAACCCTGGTTTAGATCAGGATGTGGCCAGATTTCATTATAAAGGCCTGGTCCCCACTAAGCCCCCACTTCGGACTAAGGTACGCAAATTCAGCTACGTTAATAACGTAGCTGAATTCGAAGTACCTTAGTCCGAACTTACCGCGGGTCCAGACGCGGCAGGGAGGCTCCCCCGTCGATGCCGCGTACTCCTCTCGCCGAGCTGGAGTACTGGCGTCGACGACGAGCACTTCCGGGATCGATCCCGGATCGATTTATCGCCTCTAAACCAGACGCAATGAATCGATCCCAGAAAATCGATTGCCTGCCGCTGGACCCTCCGGTAAGTGTAGACGTACCCAAAGTGTCCATTGCCCCACTATGTTCAAAATAGTTTTTGGCTATCCTTACACAGCTGCAGAAGCAATTAATTATTTTGGAGAGGTAACCTAGCTCCAACCTAGCATTGGTAGTGACACATGCCCTTAACTAGAGCCCTGCACAGATACAAAATTTGTATCTGCGTCAGATCTGCAAACATGATCAGGGGATATCTGCATCTACGGACATACAGCGGATATCTGCAGATTTGCAGGGCTTTACCCTTAACCACAGGCATGCAGACTCAGAATGACAACTATCTGGACAGTCCCAGCTAGAAATCCTGCCCATCAGCAACATAACTGATGAACAAACCTAATTTCTTGACTACTTATACTCTTACCTATCATTTATGATAATATTGGAGGAGAGGGAAGGAGGGAAAAGTTTGACTCCTACTACTCATGCTAAAATATTCACAAGATTATATAAACAGTTTGCAAACTGCTTCTTCAGAGTAAAATGCCTCCAAATACTTTCAGCTCACCATTCCAAAGCTAAAACTATAAAAACGCAGACATACTAGAAAACACTGATTAAACAGGAATGTTGATGGTCTTCCTCTAAAAGCCTGCCCTCAAATGTGAACATTTGTGTTCAGCCTGTACATAATTATTGTTGAGATTAACTACACTATGCACACACACACAGTAACCAAGATACAGATGCTGTGAGAACCATAACTACATATCCTCAATTTTGTTTCAATTATCAACTATAAATGTTGAATTAATATAGTCTGACATTAAATTTTCCTTTAGTCAAAAGGTTTAAGAATAAAAAATCTTGATGGACAGAAAATGGCTGCAGTTGCTTTTGTGTGTGCGTATCTAGTGCTTCACACCGTAAATAATTCCCTCCAACCCCATTTATAGACTTTATTGTCTTCACGGTAAATAGTAGGAGCAAAGAGATTAGATTTGATGCACACACTTATTTGGGGCCACTATTTCAAGGAGCTGAGCGGTTCTTGAGGTGCCCCGAACACCCTCAGCTCTCTTTGATTTCAAGCGTGTGTCAGGAGTAAATGACAATTGCTAGCCTGCTTCCCTTCTAGCATAACCCCCCAGACAGTCTAAAGAGTAGAGTTAGACCGCAATTGAGCCTCCTCATAGTCCAGGGGTGGGCAAACTTTTTGGCCCGAGGGCCACATCTGGGTATGGAAATTGTATGGCAGGCCATGAATGCTCATGAAATTGGGGGTTGGGGCATAGGAGGGGGTGAGGCTCCAGCTGGGGGTGCAGGCCCTGGGGTGGGGCCAGAAATGAGGAGTTCAGGATGCAGGAGGGGGCTCCGGGTTGGGGGGGTGAGGGCTCCGGCTGGGGGTGAGGGTTTGGGGGTGCAGGAGGGTGCTCTGGGCTGGGACTGAGAGGGGTTTGGAGGGTAGGAGAGAGATCGGGGCTGGGGCAGGGGCCCGGGAGAGGACAGGGGTGCAGGCTCCGGGCAACGCTTACCTCAAGCAGCCCCTGAAAGCAGCGGCATATCCCCCTTCTGCCTCCTACACAAAGGCATGGCCAGGCGGCTCTGCGAATTGCCCCATCCGCAGGCGCCACCCCTGCAGCTCCCATTGGCCGGGGTTCCCGGCCAACGGGAACTGCGGGGGCTGCATTTGGGACGGGGGCAGCATGCAGAGCTCCCTGGCTGCCCCTATGCATAGGAGCCGGAGTGGGGAAATGCCACTGCTTCCAGGAGTTGGGCGGAGCGAGGCCAATCCCTGACCCCGTTCCCCAGCTGGAGTGCCAGAGCAGGGCAAGCCCCGGACCCTGCTCCCCAGCGGGAGCTCGAGGGACAGATTAGAACATCTGAAGGGCCCCGGACCGTAGTTTGCCCACCTGTCATAGTCCAACCACCCAGATGGCTGAGGGAATTGACACTCCTGCTCTTAAGCCCAGCAGCAGGGCCCTGGCTACTCAAAGCATTTGCCCACAGCTGCACTAGCTCCTTCTCCTGCCTTGTTCCTGCCCTGCCCCAGCCTTGGACCCAGCCCTTCTGCCTTCTCTGACTCCTGGTGGCTCAGTTCTGAACTTTGGCTCCAATTCCTGACTCTGACTTGACTTTTGGCTCTGGTATCTGGCCTCCGGCTCTGGTTCTCGTTCTCTCTCTCTCTCTCTCTCTCTCTCTCTCTCACACACACACACACACATTCTCTTTCCTTGCTCCCAACTCGTGCTCCGACTACTAGGCCTGACTGCCCATGTCCCAGTCTGTAACAGTTTATCAGTAATGAGTTATAAATTATAGAATAGAAGCAGTAGCAACCTCTATTTAGGTTACTTAACACTCTTGATTATAAAATAAAATGTCAGAAGAATTTTTAGAGCTTTTACAACTCTTTGGTTTGCAGCAGCAACTTGAAATTTGGCAGAGGAAGTTTGCCTTTTGTGCCCACATGAAAATCCATTCAGCTGTGCACAAGTTATGAGCTGTTGAAAAGCACCATTTTTCCTTCAGTGTTTGGTTCTTTTTGTGAAATTTTAATACATTAAAGCTACACAATGTACAACTTACGGATTTCTTCAACAACATCTGGATCACATTCTTTGTATTGATCTATTTCTGCCTTTAGGTGCTCTTTTTTCTGCCGGAGAGCAGCAAGTTCCTTTGTTAGGGCAACACGTTCTGCCTGGGTTCAGAGCATTTTGGGAGAAACCAACAGTAAAGAAAATTAAATAGGCAATAATTATACTACTACTCCTACTACTACACATTTATGCAAAATGCAAATATCATTTTGCTCTCCAAAACTATCAGATGCTCCATTTCCTACTATTTTAAGGTAGGCAAACCAATCCTGCTCTTTATGCACATTCAAAATACCCTGTTTCAAAGTGAGTCTTCAGTGCATAATGAATGCAAGATCAAGGCAAAGTGGTTAACCAAATCAAAATTATTCTAAGTAATCAAACTGTTCTTTGTTCCTAGTTATACACATGGGTAAATAAGGATTGGGATCACATCTCAGATCCTCACCACACTACCTATACACGTTATGATCATTCATAATCAATAACTTGCAATTGTTTCTTTAGTGTACCTGACTGCTTCCACTGAGCCCTTACTGTAAACACACTATTATATGTAATCTTGATAACTTTTTAGCAACTAAAAATATGCCAGCGCATGTATATCAGTGAAACAGTCGGTTTCCAGTTTAGATGAACTTGTGAGGGAGAAATATAAATATAGTGAATCAATTAAATGCAATACTGTGTGAATTGAACTTGAACTTTATTATGATAATTGAGAATAGTGTAAATGAGAAAGATAATTCTAGCTTAAAGTTAAAATAAAAACACATAATATTAAAAGAGCCACACTCTTCCATTCTAAACACTTTAATGCAGGAGTTCTCAAACTGGGGGTTGGGACCCCTCAGGGGGTCATGAGGTTATTACATGGGCGGTCGCGGGCTGTCAGCCACCACCCCAAACCCCACTTTACCTCCAGCATTTATAATGGTGTTAAATATATTTTAAAAGTTTTTAATTGATGAGGGGGGGGAGGGTTGCACTCAGAGGCTTGCTATGTAAAAGGGGTCACTAGTACAAAAGTTTGAGAACCACTGCTTTAATGTGTGTGGATATAGCATCTCTCTGAGAGAGTCTCTTTCTTACTACAGTAATTGATTACTCAGAGTACTGAATGAATAATAATAATAAAATTAAAAATATAGCCTATTTTAAAGAAGAGACTTTACGTTATAATTTTATGTCATTAATGGTACCATACAGTAGACCAATTAGTGAGAGTAACAAAAATCTATTACAAAGTTATACACATGTATTGTAGGGTGTAGAAAAAAAATGTATGATGTTATTTGAGAACTAGTACGCAGTCATGTAATTCAAGATTGTGTATCCATAACTTTCACATTTTCTGATACCTAGATACTTGATTGTGCAATACTAATGTTCTCTTGACAGTTTTTTTAATGGAATTATTGTTTCTATAACAAAAACCTTACCTCTGTTTCACATCATTTTAGGGCAGCAGCAATCTCCAAAGTACAAAAACTAATTCAAATATTTCAGATCTATACTGTCCCTCCAAAGAACATCATCTACTTCAAATATACTACTGATCAGTAAGAACCTAGATTTACCTTCCCTAATGCTCAGTTTAGCTAGGATACTGTATGAAAGACATTTCCACCTAACATGCCTATGAAGTGGCATGTTTTAAGTTTCGTTTGACAGTGTTTCTTCAACAGTTTCAACACAGAAAGGATCTTGGTTAAATTTAGCCAGATTAAAATCAAGATCCAAATTTTAAACAACCACCTAAATTCACAGATAGCTGGGTTCATTTGGCCATTCAGCAACCTCTGGCATTTCAGCACATACTTATGATTAGTTTAGTTTGGGGGTTTGTTTGTTTTATTTTCAGTCTGATCCAGGTTTATAAAGAGCAGCTCTCAAACAATCACAAAATTTCCCACCCTGTGAAACACCCACCTGGTACTCACCACAGATCAAAATCAGCTGGGCCATCAGCAATTGCTGTCTAGCAAGCCTGATATTTTCCCCCTCCCTCATCCTCTCTTCCAATATTTAGCCATTCTATTAAGATTTTCAATTATTTTATGTAAAACTGTAACATGTTAACATCTACAGATTGTACATCCTCACAGACAGATTCTTTAATGAAAAAATGAACAGAAACTTACAGTCTCTTGGCGTCCGATTTTTGATTTCTCAATGCTTTGCTGTAACCTCTCTTTCTTCTGGCTACTTTCAGCCAACTGAGGAAGGAAAAACAGAATCCAATCAACATATTTTATTAGGTATTTAAAGGTTGGATTTTATAAATGTATTCATAGACTGGGTGTCATATATTGAGTTTTCCCCTTCATGGCACATCATTTTGCTACCTCATTCATCACCAATAATAGCCCTGTTTCCTATCAAACCCAAGAAGCCAACCTTGGTATAAGAGGCTTCATGATACAGAAACATAATGCTGCTGTTACCTCTCCCCCCACTGCATCCCTACCAAGCAATGACTAATGTGTGCATATTGTGATAGATAAACCTGGTGTTTATGACCCTTCCCAAAGTCTGGTAAGTCCTGTGCACTGCCACAACCACCTGGTTTGTAGTAAGTCCATAGAGTGCAAAAGTTGTGGTCCCCAAAATCCTGCTCCCCTGTTCTGCTAAATTGCATTGATGATGCTATGGCTGGAGCCATCTGCCTGTATGCGTGTGGGAAGCTGCACAACTACTCGCTTATTTATATAGCATCTACTTTCTATTCTGGACAAGATTTACCAATATACGGAGCAACTGTAATCACGCTCTGAAAGAGTGGAAGATTCCCCCACCCCCATTAACAGTGATCAATTATATAAAAGTTACACTAACAAGTAAGGCACATAAATTTTGGGTGAATTAAGTCCAACTATTCCCTCATTGCTGTCAGTGAAAATAACCACAAGCTCAGTGAAGACTTGGAAGAAAATTATTTTCAGTGCTTATGGATCAATGTCCTAATAGCAAAAGCACATAATGGGGTACTTGTTGGTGTCTGCTACAGTCCACCAAATCACACTAGGGAACAGGATGACTGGCCTCTTAAGCACTTATCTATACTGTTTATGAAAAAAGGCTGCATGATCACGCGAGGACTTCAGTCTGAGTCACATAAGCTGGAGGGTTCATGCTGCCAGTGCTAAAACGTTTTCAGAATTTCTAGAAATTACAAATGACAATTTTCTAATTTAAGAAGTGTTGAATACAACATGGGGAAATTCTATAGGAGACCTCAAACTAAGATTTGGTGCTAGCTTAGGTACAAGTGATCATGACTTGATCATACTGTTGGCACAGAAAAAATTTGAAGTCCAAATAAGTACTTACACACACTGAAGAAGAGCTCTGTGTGGCTTGAAAGCTTGTCTCTCTTACCAACAGAAGTTGGTCCAATAAAAGATATTACCTCACCCACATCATCTCTCTTATATCCTGGGACCAACACAGCTGCAACTACACAGTGCGCTCGCACTCCCCCACCCCCACCCACTGCTATAAAACTGCCAATTTCTCAAAGCTGAAAACAATTATGAGCCAAATCAGGTGGAAGAATTTAAACAGAAAAATATGAATTATAATTGGGAATTGTTTAAGAACATTTTACTAAGTATCCAAAAAGCCACAATTGAGAAAGGAGGCCACACTGGTTAAAAAAAACAGCCTGTCTTAGAGGAGTAGTGAAAACAACAAGAAAAAAAATTATAACACAACTATAAGAAGCTAGGAATTGTAAGAAATGGGTAAGGGAAGCAAAAGGATACTTGGAGAAATCTATGGCCACCAGCAATAAAGACAATAAGGAGGAGGTTTTTTAATTAAAATTTGTCTATTTGACAGTGAGGAATCATCATCAGAGAATATGTTTCTAGTGGGATCCCACAGGGATCAATTCTTAGCACTTTGCTACTTAATATTTTTATCAATAATCTGGGGAAAAAATGAAATCAATTGATAATATTTGCAGATGACAAAAAGTTGGAGGAGTGGCAAATAATTAAAAGAACAGGTCACTGACACAGAGCAATCTGGATTGCCTGGTAAATTTGGTGCAAGCAAATACTTTGTGTTTCAATAAAGCCAAATATAAAAAGTCATACATCTAGGAACAAAGAATGTAGGCCATACTTACAGGATAAAGGACTATCTTGGGAAGCAGGGATTCTGAAAAGGACTTGGGGGGGGGGGGTCAGGGTGGTAATCAGTTGAACACGTTGTCCCAGTGCAACCACTGTGGCCAAAAGGGCTAATGTGATCCGTGGATGCATAAACAGGGGAGTAGTAAATAGGAGCCGGGAGGTTATTTTACCTCTATATTTGGCACTGGTGCAACTGCTGGCAGAATATTGGGTCTGGGTCTGGTGTCCACAATTCAAGAAAGACATTGATAAATTGAAGAGGGTTCAGAGAATAGCCACAAGAATGATCTTCAAGGAGCTTAATCTGTTTAGTTTAACCCATAGACTGTTATGGGGTGACTTGAACAGAGTCTATAAGTATCTACAAGAGTAACAAATATTTAATAATGGGCTCTTCAATCTAGCAGACAAAGATATAACAAGACCCAATGGCTGAAAATGGAAGATAAACAAATTCAGATGGAAAAAAAGATGTAAATTTTTTACCAGTGAGGGTAATGAACAACTGGAATAATTTACTAAGGATCGCCAAGTGATTCCCCATCACTGGCAATTTTTAAAACAATATTGTAAAAAATATGCTCTGTTCAAATTATTTTGAGGAAGTTCTATAGCCTGAGTTATACGGTTGTTCAGACCACCGGCCTTAGACTCTATGAATGTGTACTGTCAGCACACTCAGGGTATATCTACCCTGCAAATAAAAAGATGTATTCTTAACTAGGGGTTAGGTAACTTGGATTAAAAATAGCAGCAACAATACAGCAACTCAGTCTTTAACTCACGCTGGCAACTTGAGGTAAAGCCTAAAGGAAAGCCTAGGGTTGAACTCGAACTGATGACATGAGTTGCCATGTCTTCACTGCTATTTTAACCCAAGTTAGCTAACCTGAGTTTAGCTAACACACTTTTTTTTTTCCCCTTTGGGGGTGGAGGGGGAGAGGAAGCACAGAAATATCCTCATTACTGTGGCTGGCCACCGGGCTAGCCCCTTAGGCATCTCAATAATTCAATTAAAAGTTTAATAAAGGAACGTTAATCCCTGCCTTGCAGGGAATGTTGGGGTGACCAATTATATCATGTTTGTTCAGCACTTTGGAAGAAGTACTGTTGTCTACCTTCCAGTTCAGTTTGTAATAAAGGATAAAAAATAAATGGACAGTGAAGATTTACAATATATTGTATAAAGGTCATTGCTAGGATTCCATTGAGTCAATTAATTGATATATGCTTTGAAGAGGAACATTTATACATTCCCCCTGCACAAGAACAGTAGTTTTCACAGTTTCACACCCCTTGCTCTTCCTTGTGGTGCAGTCAAAGACTGAAACCTTCCTGAAATCTAGTTTAGTTTAAACAATATATGCATTATCTTAAAGTGCTGATCTCTTATTTTTCAGAGCAACAGTGAAATTTTTTCTTGGATATCTTCCTTCTAGATCCCAAATTCTCAACCTCACTAACCACTAATATCCCTCCAACCATGTAACCTGCCTATCACATTAGAACAGCTATAAATCTGCCATAAGTCATTCAAACATAGACCTTAGTGTGTATACTGGACAGGAATCAAACCAAAGGTCCCATATGCCAACCACCAAGAGCATTTTTCAGCTGTTACACTGGTATCATTTTGGTCTTTAAAAGAAATATTATCATAGTTGGTTTCTTTTAGTCAAGCAACCTAACCAAAGATGGTAAGACAACATAACTACCATAGCAGGTGGGGATAGTGCACATGATAGTTACCGAGTTCCAACAACTATTCCAACATCCCTTTTTCAGACGCTCATAATTTAGTCAAATTAATTCCTTCTGGGTTTAAATTCTCCATGCTTTGTCTTAGTCCAGAGGTTAGCACTGGTATGCTTTTTAGTTTGAACAAAAAGCAGACTATTTTTTTTATACATGCAGTTTTTTTATACAAAACATACGCTCCTTTCTATATTATAGAAACCCTGCTCATCACTGAAGAGATTAGATAAACTGGATCTTAGAAGGCATGGAGATGAGGGTAATTTTACAGCATTTATTACACTATATTTTGTTCTGATCAGCAATTATATGCAAGAGTAGCTCATCAGCTGGAGATAGAAAGCAGTCTAACAAAATATAGATATACAGAACAGAGTGGAATCTAGTGAAATTCATCTAATAAAACATTAAAAATAGACCCATTAAGTTAAAAATCATAATCCTTGCACTAACACGAAGTGTATACAACACTACAAAAATACCACTCTCCAACTATTACTAACTAAACCAATAAGCCTATTTATAAAGTAGATAAGTCTGTAAGCCAAGTCACTGTACTGAATTGGTTTCTGCTGTACTACTCAGGGTTACACTCAGCTGCAGACTCAAAGGTCTGTTGATACAATTATTTCTCTTAGACATATATAGTTCCAATCACACACCTGCTGAATAAAGCAGGGTAGAGATACTTAAGATATACGTTTGCTAGCGAATTACACTGCCAGGAAACTCACAACAGAAGCAGTGTATCTGTGATAAAAAATGTACCATACAGCAGTTTTGCTCTGCTCTCCAGAGATCACGGATACCAAAGGCATTATCATCAGTCACAAAGTGCCACTGCGGTACATAACATTGCACAATAACTAAACTGAACTCATGTAGGAACAGGTTCCACAATGACACACTGGATACAGAAAAAACAGTTTTGGGGAAGGACAGACAAAGGACATGTTGATTATATACCACATAATGTCAAAAAATAGTTTTTTAAAGAAGTTTCTGAAATTGAAAGGAAAAGGAGAAACTTGAAATACATTAATTGGGCAGTTGTTCCAAGCCTGCTGAGCAGCATGAAAGAAGGGATGCAATCTGGACCTGGTGAAGGAGTCAAAGAAAGCAATCAAAATAGTGAAGCACAGGAAGCATAAGAGAAGATGAAGGCAGAGCTATAAGAATCAGAGGGATAGCCGTGTTAGTCTGAATCTGTAAAAAGCAACAGAGAGTCCTGTGGCACCTTAAAGACTAACAGAAGTATTGGGAGTGGACTGGACAGTCACTACGCAAGAGGATAAATGGACACAAGTCAGATATCAGGAATGGCAATATACGAAAACCTGTAGGAGAACACTTCAACCTCCCTGGCCACACAATAGCAGATGTAAAGGTAGCCATCTTACAGCAAAAAAACTTCAGCACCAGACTCCAAAAAGAAACTGCTGAGCTCCAGTTCATTTGCAAATTTGACACCATCAGATCAGGATTAAACAAAGACTGTGAATGGCTATCCAACTACAGAAGCAGTTTCTCCTCCCTTGGTGTTCACACCTCAACTGCTAGCAGAGCACCTCATCCTCCCTGATTGAACTAACCTCGTTATCTCCATACTGATTTATACCTGCCTCTGGAGATTTCCATTACTTGCATCATAAGAAGTGAGGTTCTTACCCACGAAAGCTTATGCTCCCAATACTTCTGTTAGTCTTTAAGGTGCCACAGGACCCTCTGGAGCTATAAGAAGAATCTAGACTCCAGACAATGGGGTATGCATAATAGGCTTCCATAGAAGGGGGGCGGGGAATCATAAGAGGGATGACGAGTAGAATGGAAGAATGGAGAACAGCAAGAGTAAGAAGAAAGAAACCAGTCCCACTACATTTCTAGACTCTTGAGGGAAGCCTCTTCTTTTGGGGGATGGGGGAGAAGAGAAAGAGAGAGAGAGAAAACATTTAGTACAAAAGCTCTTTTCTTTTTGCATGTGTCTAAATGTACCATAAAAAGACAGATTAGCTCAGATGAACGTAATCTTTGAAAGAATTAATTTAAAAATCTGGAGAAAAATAATCAATCCCACTTTAGCAAAAATTGCATACTAAAGTTTTCTTACACTGCTCATAGTGGAAAAGTGGTAAACAAAACAATTTCTCCTGAACATTATTTTTAAAACCACACACAATGTATTTCATCTCCAACACCAGTAAGATTTGTTACTATTGAACTGCAAAGGATTTTTATAATTGAACAATTATGGTTTATGTTTCTCAATGATAAAAAGTCAATGCTTTGGACAATTTAAGGATAAATAATCATATTTAAAACACCTATTTTGTACTGTGATGTTTCACGTTAGGCATTTCAAATAAAGCCAGCAGGGGACAAGGGGAATGGGTCGAGTTGGAAAGTAATATTTGTTGTTTTCAGTAGTTTTCCATTAAATATTTTTGCAATGATGCTTTTAGTCAGTTTCATTTTGTTCTCTGTTCTTAATACTAGTTCCTAGAAAAGCAAATATCATACCCTTTGAAAAATATATGACAATTGACTAAAGAGCTGTACTTTATATCTGAACACCTACTACTTTCCTCATACATTGATTAGGAGTTGAAAGTGTGTACTTTTCCATCAGCAGCAATCCTTGAGTTAAATACTGCAATGCCAAATTCAATAAGAATTTAGCGGTCATTAGTAAAAAGTGAAATAGCAGGTAACAAGTTTGAAGAGGCTTTGACTTAAACAGCACCAGGGTACAAAAAAATTAAAAACAAAGTAATTAATAGCACTAGTTAGCAGAACTGGAATTAATGAATGAAGAAATAGTCATGCTAGCAGGAATTCCTGAATAAAGGAAGGTTTCAGAGTAACAGCCGTGTTAGTCTGTATCCGCAANTTGGAATTCAGTTACTAGTGTGAGGGTTGTTGTATCTATGGCAAGGAGAGAGAGAGGTCAAAAATTTCAAAAACGGATACTTAATATTAGAGTCCTAAGTCCTTGTTAGATGGCTAAGTAAGGGGCCTGATTTTCAGTAGTACTAATTATATTGACTTCACTAAGAGTTCATGGCTGCTCAATGCTATTGAAATTCAGGCCACTTACAGTCTTAGGAGCCTAACTTTTAGGCACCCAGTTTTATGGTCTTGACAACTCTCAATCATATATTTGTAAAAGGAGTCAATATATTTTTCCAATCATGATTCCCTGCAAAAATATCTTCCTTTATTCACAAAAAGAAGAACAGGAGTATTTGTGGCACCTTAGAGACTAACAAATTTATTAGAGCATAAGCTTTCGTGGACTACAGCATCCGAAGAAGTGGGCTGTAGTCCACGAAAGCTTATGCTCTAATAAATTTGTTAGTCTCTAAGGTGCCACAAATACTCCTGTTCTTCTTTTTGTGAATAAAGGAAGATATTTTTGCAGGGAATCATGATTGGAAAAATATATTGACTCCTTTTACAAATATATGATTGAGAGTTGTCAAGACCATAAAACTGGGTGCCTAAAAGTTAGGCTCCTAAGACTGTAAGTGGCCTGAATTTCAATAGCATTGAGCAGCCATGAACTCTTAGTGAAGTCAATATAATTAGTACTACTGAAAATCAGGCCCCTTACTTAGCCATCTAACAAGGACTTAGGACTCTAATATTAAGTATCCGTTTTTGAAATTTTTGACCTCTCTCTCTCCTTGCCATAGATACAACAACCCTCACACTAGTAACTGAATTCCAAGACTTGAAAGGAAGCAGTTTTTAATACTGTCATTTTAATCTGGGATTAATTCTTCTCACACTTAATCATTAATGCTTCTTCAGAGAAAATATTTTATTTTTATTTATTTTGTTATCTATCTGTAATGCCAGTTGTAAACTCTACAGTTTGGAAACAGAAAATAATAAATCCAGACCAAGTTTTTTTTAATTAAACAAAAGATGGATTTGACAAAAGATAGAGAATGAGGACTTGCATATGATTAAGTGGAAGAATTAAGTTTCTCGGACTGCTTTCAGAGCTGGTGTAATTGGCAAGACTTGAGGGACAGATGGCTGTCTACTCAGATATCAAGTATGCCAAATCAACCTGAACAAAAATGAGAACAAGCAGAAATGCCTCATTCCTTATCCTTGCTTTACAACTGCAAGCAATCTTACAGTAAGAGCTGAAACAACAATCAAAAAGATACATCTGACAAAACAGTGCAAGTTTTTAACATGTGCAATACCCCATTGTTTTTCTTAGTGCACAATTTAGAATTTGCTGAATTGGGAAATAAGAGAACAAGTGGAGATTAATAGTTACCAGGTCAGTGGACAGCAGAAAGAATACTGAGGAACGTTACCCTTAAAAAAAATGAAAGTCTTCTTTTGACAACTTTTACCTAAAAGGCTTTTCAATGATTGCTGTTTCTAACTCCGTTGCCAACTCTGTCTGCATATCTATTCAAGGGACACCATCATAGGACCTAACCACTTCAGCCACACCATCAGGGGCTCATTCACTTGCACATCTATCAATGTGATATATGCCATCATGTGCCAGCAATGCCCCTCTGCAATGTACATTGGCCAAACTGGACAGTCTCTACGCAAAAGAATAAATGGACACAAATCTGACATCAGGAATTATAACATTCAAAAACCAGTAGGAGAACACTTCAATCTCCCTGGTCACTCAATAACAGACTTAAAGGTGCAATTTTTCAACAACTTCAAAAACAGACTCCAACAAGAAACTGCAGAACTGGAATTAATTTGCAAACTGCACACCATAAAATTAGGCTTTTCATTTAAAATTAAATTAAAATGCAGAGCCCCCCAGACCGGTGGCCAGGACCCAGGCAGTGTGAGTGTCACTGAAAATCAGCTTGCGTGCCGCCTTCGGCACACGTGCCATAGATTGCCTATCCCTGAATTATAGTATTAAAGGAGGTTCCCAAATAGTCATTCTGAGACTTACTGAATTCAGACTCATTAAAGCACATGTATTTTAAAATCTAAGATGCAAAAAGGTAATAAAAATTTGGAAAACCATAGTTTAACTTTAAACAAAAGCAGTCTCAGCATCTTGCAGGAAATGATTCCAGAGCAGTGAATTATACAGAACTTTATAAACCACATTAATGCCAACATAAGACAGATACCATCAAGTATATTCGTAGCCCTAGTATCACCATAGGAAAGCCAATAGTTACAATACACGTAGTTCCATTACTGGCCCAAACATGTGCCTAATCTGCTCACACTAAAGTTGAGGCAAAAGTTTTAATACATTTAATATGTGCAATGTTAATTTTGTATCATTCTAGTCATGTGCTACCAACTTAAATGCCTTACAAAAGTCTAAATATATTACTTCAACACTATTACCTTTATCAGCCAAACTTATAATGGCATAAAAAATACTAAATTAGTTTGACAAGATCTATTTTCCATAAACCTTTGCTGATTGGCATTAATTATATTAGTATCCTTTTAATTCTTTATCAACCAAGTCCCATATCAGCTATTCCACTATTTTGCTTTGGATCAATATCAAGTTGACAGATCTATATTTATTCAGGTTGTTCCATTTTTTTTTTTTTTTTTTAAATATTGACACATTAGCTTTCTTCCAGTTCCCTGAACTTCCCCAGTGTTCCAAGACTTATTGAAAACCAACAATGATCCAGAGAACTCCTTGATCAACTCTTTTAAAACTCTTGCATGCAAGTTATCTGGACCTGCTGCTGGGAAAAGTTTGGAAGAGAATAAAACTTTTTTGTCTACTCCCATCAAAAAGAAACTGTTTAGAAAACAGTTGTTCAACTCTGTCGGTAATGTTTCTCTTGGCAGAGAGATAGAGGTTCATTTGGTACTTCTTATTCTATAGGCTATTGGAAACAAGATTTGTTGCAGAAATCATGTGATTGAAGATGTTTGCCAACTTTACTATTCACACTTCTTCTTGTGGTTCTCAAGAGGGAAGCTGGGTTAGAAAGCAGTGGTAAAATCCTGACCTTACTTAAGTCAATGGGAGTTTTTCCATGAACTTCAACGGGGCCCGGATTCCACCCTGGGTGTTTAGCAGAAAACCAACAGGAAGATGGGAAATTAAAAAACAAAAGCACCCAAACAACAGTGACATCCACAATGAAAAGGGAATTAAAAACAAGGTTAATTGCCATGTTGCTGATTGCACAACAGGATTACTGCCTAGAATGTATTCACACTGTTCACTAAGAACTGAGAAAAAAGGATGGGAAAGTGTCTACTAAGCGACCAAATGCATCACTTTTGATAATGCAATGGAGTTTTCCTGAAAAGACAAGCATGTACATAGCCGTAATGAAAGCTGAACCACAACACTGCAATATCCAAGAATAAAATTTCGTATTTTCTTGGTTCTGAATAGATGAGTCAGACTCCATTGCTAGTGAGCAGCTGAATAATTCGGGTGTGGTTTTGTAATTCCTAAAAGACTGAAACAAGTGTTAAATTGCAAAAGCAGTTGTTAAACTGACTGCCCCAGGCTTGTCTTCACCAGGATTTCAAAGTGTGTTAGAACATGTTAGCAAACACCTATTCTAAACCTCTAGTGTAGACTTTGACATATGCTAGTTGGTCAGGCAGAATCATAGGCTTAATTGTTGAGTTACACCAGGGAGGAATTTAGCCCATGGTTTCACATTTACAGACATGTCTGTTCACAACTCAGTGTTTGTTTTGACTAATAGAAAGGTGTGTTGTTAGATCATCCTAGTTAACACATTCTAAAGCTGAAGAAAGAGGTTTAGGCCAGGTTTACAGTACAGACCTATACTGGTGTGAAAAATCCACACACCTGAGCTAAATAGTTGTACCAACCTACCCCACCTGTCCTCCCTTCCCCCATGTCCTCCTCCCCCGTAGACAGTGCCATGTTGGCGGAAAAGCATCTCCCACCAACATAGCTACCCATATCTTGGGGAGGTTGATTAACTACGCCAACAGGAGAGCTTTTCCCATCCTCAGAGGAGCGTCTTCACTATAGGCTGCGCTACAGCCGTAGCACTATATGTGATGAAAAGCCCTTAAACTCTCCACTTGAAAAATAAGTAGTTAAATCCTGCAAGTCTTCAGAGTTAACACTTCACTGAAGTAACTGGGGGTGAAAGTGTTCACCCCTCTCATACAACTATTTATTCAGGCTCTCTGCAAACAAAGGTCTTGTCTACACTAGGAACACTAGGATACAAAAATCGACCACCGACAAAGCTCTTAGAGTCCTATCTTCACTACAGCCACATTTGTTACTAACAGCAAAAAATACAAGTCCTAAATACAACTTTCATAGCACTGACACATAGCACAGACTGCATAGGGTCAGTTAAATTCAGTACACATGAGAAAGGATCACCTTCTACCAAACCACTAAATATTTTTTTCTTCATAATGAAAGCATACGTTTTACAGATTCTGAAACAGATGAAGGGAGGGGACAATAAATATACACCATACAAATGGACCTGGAGAAGACAGACAAAAGGGAAACATATCACACTGCACATTGTAGGCTGTAGGACTATAATCAAAAGTGTGTGATGTGCTAAAGAAGTGGGATGATAACTTACAATTATTTGCTGCTTTACATGTTATGACATGAGAGACTTGCTGACTGGATTTGGAAAGCATTAAGAAAACGTATGCAAGTGCTCATGTAAGAAAGAATATAAACACTTAGATGTAACTAATTGTTTTAAGTCTGTAACCATAGACAGAACATTTCATCATCTAGTAAAAATAAGTGTCCACATTTTCTTTAGAAAGACCTACTTACAGAATAGTGAGGATCCAGAAGGAAACAAGCAAGTCCACTTGTCTTTTCTTACTGAAGTACTATCCAATTCCCTTCCCTTTCAATAACTCAGAATAATGGGTCCAAGAAACCTAAAGAATGTCTTAGGCCCAGCCTATGCAGTTTTTGGACCAATATAATTGCATCAGTTAGGGGTGTGATTTTTTTCCAGAAGTAGTTACACCAGTACAACCCTTATTGTGAAGGCAGGTATACCGATATAAAGGGGCTCATACCAGTGTAGTTTATTCCCCTTCCCATACGAGACTAGCCATACTGATATAAAGCACGCTTGTATTACTATAACTGCATATACACTAGGGTGACAATTATCACTTTAACTATACCAGTAGAGTATAACTAGTGTATGTAGATAAGCTCTCAAATAATAAGTGCGATTTTAATGCAGCTACTGCAGGATATTCCAAGGAAAATATTCATCAATATGAGAGAGAGTTTATGATAAGATATGCCACAGGGCAAAATAATGACTATAGCATATTAATTTCATTATTCAGCTACAGGCTATGTGTTCTTTTAAATAAATTGTACTCAGTCAGACTTGTAATGACATGTCCAAAGACAAATCATTTGCATTCAACAAGGCAGTTGTAATGGTGCGTTTGGGTGAACAAGGCTGGAGTTTTGGCACACACCAATTTGGTTGCTCAGCTTCTTATTTACATTGTGGCAGGTTTTTTAATTGGCCATTTTGCAGATCTCTCAAGTTGCCTGGTCTCTACCTTATCTGGACACTAATGAGATGATGAATTTTACTACTTTTGCTAGGAACCTAATTCCAAAATAGGTCAGTGGAGGAGAGTTAAACTGATCTAGTTTTTCAAAGAATTAAAAACCTTGTTAAAACGTCAAACAGGAACCAGCACAGCGGTACTCCCATGTGGCAAAAATTGATTTAATTTCCAACCCCTGCAGATACTCAACCGGACACCGTGCCTGGAAATGCTGTAAGATCATCCTGCTGAGCATAGGAAGCAGTTCATGTTATAATTTGCACTCACATCGTGCCTTTCATTTGACAGTTTCAGATGTCACACAAGGGTGTCGTGAGGCTTTACTAACATTAATGAGGCCGCACAACATACCCGTGAGGGAGCACATACCCGTGAGGGAGCTGTTGTTTAAACTCACTATAAAAATTGGTGATCTGAGGCACAAAGAGGGTAAGTGACTTGCCCTGCAAGTCAGTGGTGGAACCAGGAACAGAGATGAGGGCAATAATTCTGACTCAGTAGCCATGCAGCGTCATTGTCATGTTAGCATCTCTTTCAACTCATCCAAAGCACTTGACTACATGACTGCCAATACATCTGGAACACCCTGCTCCTATTAGTGATGGTCAGGATTGCAGTGCTTCCTCCATGCTGCCTTACAGCACTTTGAAAATTGCGCTGGCTTGTGAAAACCAGAGGAATTATGGGATACCAGAAAAGGAATCATGGGAGCTTGTGAATCTGACCCAAGTCTCAGTAGGTTCCAATAGCTACCCTACAATGCATCAAAAGAAAAATCCCAGAATACATAGAGCCTGGCAGCAAAACACTGGACCCAGGGGTGCCTGCCCAGAATGTGGTGGACCTATTTAAAAGAGCAGTATTGCGTGGATGCTGTGATTCACAAGGGAAACCACTTAAACCAGTTTACATAAAGCCATGTGGATGCAGAACTATACTGAGAAAACTCTCATGTAGACAAGGCCTCAGCTCATCCCACTTTTTGTTAAATAAGTAACATGCTCTGAAGCAAATAAATCCTCCTGGACAGAAAAATGACAAGGGACTAACAGCAGTTAGCGATGTAAAGTCAGGGTGAAATTAAGAATTCCAAGAGGAATGCAAAGGAACACATAGGGGGTCGGGGAAATAGCATGTAAGTATTGAAGATAAAACAAAAGGATCTGCAGATTAACATTGAAGATGCACTGCTCAGGCACAACAGGCATCCCTTAGTGCAGGGGTCTCAAACTCAAATGACCACAAGGGCCACATGAGGACTAGTGCATTGGCCCAAGGGCCGCATCACTGACACCCCCCTATCGCTGGCCCCGGCTCCACCCCCACTCCACCCCTTCCATGAGGTCCCGCCCCTGCCCTGTCTCTTCTCCCCCTCCCCCAAGTGTGCTCCTCCCCCCCCTCCTGGAAAGTGCTAAGTATTATACAGAGCATACAGATCACTGCTGCTCCTAAAACAAGTCATTTCCAAGCGGTTTTAATAAAATATATACACTCAGTAATGCACCTCACTGAAAGGACAAAACATGTACTTAGTTAGATTTACTTCTGTTAAAGCCCCCCCCCACACACACACACACTGCACTGGGCTGCACCACCACTCCACCACTGCTCTGCCTCTTCCAGGGGTGGCAGGTTTGCAGAAATTTTGGTGGTGCCCAGAACCTGCCCCCCCAAACTCCACCCCCACCTGCCTAAGGCTCTGGGAGGGAGTTTGGGTGGGGGTGGGGGTCTGGGGTGCAGGCTCTGGGATGGAGTTTGGGTGCTGGGTGCAGGCTCCGGGCTGGGGCAGGGAAAGAGCTCCGCAGGCCGCATGCGGCACCCATGCGGCCCCCGGGCTGCGTGTTTGAGACCCCTGCCTTAGTGCTTAGTTATTATGGTACCAAAAGATCTTTGAAACTGAAACACCTATCGTTATCGTGAGCAGTCATATTTCAAAAAATAAACCTTTGGATTCTTTAAAAAAAAAATTCAAAAACCCCAAAACACTGTAACAAGAACTGAAAATGTTTCATTAAAACCATTCAGGCCTCTTCTTTTTAAGTGGTTCTCTGAACACCAACGGTAGGGAAGTCTCAGAAAAGAGCAGCAACATTTAATTAAGCCTTGTGCAACTGACAATCAAGATTTCATTTGAATATTCTGCAGCAAAAGAAATTAGAACAATTCCATTGTCTTTAGATACTGTTGCAAAAAGAATCCCTGAACTGACAAGAAATATTTACAGTAGAACCTTGGAGTTATGAACACCTCGTAACTCGAACAAAACGTTATGGTTGTTCTTTCAAAAGTTTACAACTGAACATTGACTTAATATAACTTTGAAACTTGACTATATAGAAGAACAATGCTGCTTTCCCTTTATTTTTTTAGTAATTTACATTTAACACAGTACCATGCTTGCTTTCCACCCCCTCTGCGCTGCTGCCTGATTGTCTACTTCCAGTTCACAATGAAGTGGGTGGTTGACTGGTCAGGTCATAACTCTGAGGTTCTACTGTATAAGGAACTAATTACAATATGGACTACTCCACAGATGTGTCATCTACTGCACAGCTAATTGCATTTATTTGGTATGGATCTTATGACTGTTTATGAAGACAAATGTGGAAATTGCTTTTCATTTCATGCTACAAGTAAAGCACATTTTTTAAACTTAATTTGGGTCTCAAAAAAGATAACTTAAATTGGCAACACTTCAAATTATATTGATGGTGCAAGAGCCATGACTGAGAAATAAGTCTGTAAATATTTCTCATAGGTCAGGAATAAGAATTTTGTATTCATAATACATTCACTGAAGAATCAGTTAATTGTGCCAAATCAGGGAAAGAACAGATGAAAAGAAATGTCATGTGATCAGACCATGAAGTTGCTTATAAAAAGTTGCCCTGTGAGTTTTGGTTATTTTTATACTCTGAATAAACAAAACTGATGAGTAGAAGTGAACAGTGAACAGCAATTCAAACAAACAAGCAGAATGATTTGGTTTATTTAAAAAACAAATAGAAATAAAACTGAAAATATAGAATAACAATATTGGATCAAAAGAGAGTCATGCTCTCCTCTGGAACATTGTGACCAATTTGGTCGACTCCCCTAAACAGGAGTGCAGGGTTGGTTTGACAGTGTACCTGAGGACTAAAGCTACCAGTCAGAAACAGATGCCCAAGTTAAGGCAGCACTCTGCTGGGATGCCCATTTTAGTCCTCAGAACAGGCAGACACTTTAGAATGTCACCCAGCCACAACATACAGTGGTGGACAAAGGAAAATGCATACTGCCCAATAATTTAAAGATAATTCCCCAGGTAAAAATGTTTTGAATCAAAAGCAAATGGGCCACAATTTTTTTCTGCATCAATGGAACAAAAAAACAAAACAAAACAACAACAAAAAATCTTCTCAACCGTGGGCAACATTTTTTAAAGCATCTGTGGTTCTGGTGGTGTGATCATGGCTCACGAATAGGCTCTTTTGATGAAACAGTGAAATAACAGAAAAAAAAAAAAAACTTTTTTAGCTGGGTGCCAATGGACTTGCTGGCAGCATTTCCTGTAACAAACTTAGATAGATATGGCAAGGGCTGTAGGAAAACAGAATGCTAATACCATTCAGACAAACAAGTGTTTTTCTCAACACAAATATACCTGAGTCTCCAGTGCTTCCAATTTACGCTTCCTGGCATGAAGAGCTTTACTTGGAAAAGCCCAAAAATAATTGGAAGTTCCAATCCTATCAGTGTCCACCATAGCATCATCAACTAAACTTTGCAGGATCTCCTTTACCGACATGGCAGCTAACAAGGAAAAAAGAAAAAAAGTCACTTTTTCTTCAGTGTATGTGTTAGGTGGTTACACTTTATTTTAAAATGTGATTGAGTAGCAAATATGACAATGTAACAGACAATGTACTAGACCTGTTTTCATTTTCACTGCAGATTGCTTAGAACTACAGCAACATAAATAAAGCACATAATCCACAAACACACATTTCTGAAAAGCTTATTCCTTTTTCATAGGCTATCTGGAAGACACCAAAAATAAAAATCTTGTGCCACAGCCACTCCATGCAGAGAATCCCTTTGAAGTCAATGGCAGTATCATGCATAGGAGTTTACAATATGAAGACAATTTGTTCCCAGATATTTTCCATTCTGGGTCCTGACTTTTCCCCTAATCCAGATCAGTTTCGAATGTAGCAAGCAATAAAGAAAAACCATCAGAGCAGGTGAGATTAGTAATCTTCTTCCCTAAAGTCATAAGTATTACTTTATAGAGGGAAATCCTTCCTACAAAAAGAAACTTGCGCGTAAAATTGCAGGTCAGGCCTGTAGTGCTTAGTAAAGCTGATGGGGGACCATCAGCAGCGGGCAGTCTCACGGTTACTTCTGTGGTGACTGATGCTCTTTTGGTCTCTGAAGTTGCCAAGAATCCAGTTAAATGGGCCATAATCCCACCTAGGATAGGTTTATTTGCAGCTAAATATGCCTCCAGGATGCTGTTTGCATGATGCTATTGGTTTAAAGTTCTCCAGGGCCTTAAAATAATCTAAGATTCAAAAACATTTTTAAACAACCTATAAATTTGTGGGAAGAAAGAAAAACCAAAGAGGTGGGAGACTGCAGGTCTAAGCTTGACTAAATGAGGCAGTGATCTGCAGGGATCTGTGAAAAGGAGTAGCATGAGACTATGTAATTAAAAGACTATGGCAATACATACAGACAATAGGGCAAATTAGAAGTTGTCCGGCAATCTTAATTCTAGCATTTCTTAATGTTTAATTTCTTAATTTGGCATGTAATTTTTACTCTTGGTGAAGAATTAATCAGCAGTAGAGGTACTGGAGCTCTCTGCCTGCAAACTCAAGAGGACAACATTGCATTAAGTATCGGGGTAGCCGTGTTAGTCTGTACCCACAAAAACAACAAGGAGTCCAGTGGCACCTTAAAGACTAACAGATTTATTTGGGCATAAGCTTTCGTGGGTAAAAAGCCTCACTTCTTCAGTTGCATCTGAAGAAGTGGGTTTTTTACCCACCAAAGCTTATGCCCAAATAAATCTGTTAGTCTTTAAGGTGCCACCGGACTCCTTGTTGTTAACATTGCATTAGTTTATATTCAGTTCACATACAGAATGTTATCCTCCGTAATCAAAAGGGCCAGTAACATTTCAGTGAATTCATGTTTATTCTTGAAAAGCTGATAGCTTATGCCCCACACTTGCCAGGGAAAGCTTCCCACTCATCACAGGAAAGTGGGTTTTTTCAAGCATTGTAAATATAAAACAATTAAGCTAAGAAGTAAGCTTCTATAGACTTGAAATTGTATCGTGTCAGCTTCCACATGATTCTATTGGCAAAGTATTCAGTTACAGGTGTACAATAAGGGGTTACAAGAGAAAGTGTGTACAGCAATATTTTTAAAAATTGTATTTAAAAATTCTGTGAATACGAATGAACTTTCTTTGCTCGATATTTAATATTGTTTTGCATTCCTTAAAATAGAACTGCAAGTATGTTGAAACACCAACTGAAACCCTAGCTTATCTCCATACAGCTTTTGCAAGTGCCTCTATTCTCTGCTGACATTTTTAAAAAAATGTATTTCACCCACTAAATATTTTTTGGGTTATAGCTGAGCTCCCTGCAGCTCTTACAACAAAACTACTTTTTTTTTTTTTTTTTTTTAAATCCATTATTGGAGCATGATCATGTCACAGAGATGTGCTGATCAAGGAGGTGAACATTTATAAACCAGTACTAAAACACAGATCTAAAGAGGAGAAAACATACAATCAATATAGAAACAAGAATATAGGAAGTGCACAAAATATATAAAGTCATCTTGGTCCTGATCCAAAGCCAATGGAAGTCAACAGAGACACTTCTGTTGAATTCTATGGGCTTTCCACCAGACCTTTCCTGCATAGAATAGTCTTGCAGCTTTGTTGGAGAAATACAACAGAGTTTGATTGTGTACATGTGTGCACCAAAATTTTTTAAGATGTGGATGACTGAAGTTGGACACCTAAATCCTTAGTTAAGCATCTAAACATATAGCATGATTCTCAGAGATGGAAGCTGTGGATACTCAGCAATGACTTCAGTAGGTGCTCAGCTCCTTTGAGAATCATGCCATGTATTTAGGTAGTTAACTAGGGATACAGGTTCCAGACTTTAGACATCAGCCCTTGAAAATGTTGGCCTTAATGCCCAATATAAGTTACAGCTACTAGTGACATAGGGTTGGGATGTGTGTGCATAAAAGTACAGTTTCCAAAGTTACACTTGGCTAGGCCACCATGACAATCCAGTACCACTTGCAGCTAGATATTTTTTTCTTTTGTTTAACGTTATTGTTATAAAGATCATAAAGTCGGTGTTATGTGAAAACATGAACATTCACACAGTATGACGGGTCCACAAAACAATTCTCAATGTCTAAGCAAGTTTTAGAAAGAAAAAGCATTAATACTCACTAATTCCTTTCTCTTTTGGAGCAATCTTCTCCATATCCTTTAATTGGAACACATCTTTCTATTCAAAACACAAAAGGCATGTCACCTCTGAATGACAGTCTCATTTAAGTCATGTCTACATTCTTTACTAAATTAATCCCAACAAATACACAAGTAGCATATCTAATGTAATTTTTCATTTTTCCCAGGAAAAATACTGCATGCTCCTCAAGCTAGAGCTAACGTATTTGAAAATAAAAAGTGATTTTATTTTGTTGTAGGCTTTGTTATTTCCTCCAGTTTTTCTTTGTTATTCTAATTAATTGCTTCATGCCTAAATTTAGACTGCTAGCTCCTCAGGGCAGAGAGCACTGTGGCCAGATCCTCAGCCCCTGGTCTAGCTGCTTTTTCATTGCAGCATCACAATAAATTTATTTTAACAAACAAAATAAATAATATTTCAGTTACGTCGCAAACACAAAGGTGTCTCTGAGTTGGAGCTCCATTTCTCTTCCCCTTCCACTGCTCTCTTTTGGGTGCATTCTCATCCTTCCCTTTCCTATTTCCCAGTTTCATCCCCCTCCCATACTGTCGAATTTGAGCATCCCTAACTACTCCCTCTGCCTTCTGTGGCAGCAAAGTGAAACTGACGAGATTTGGAACCTAAGGAACAAAGCAAATACTGAAAATGTCCCAAATTCCTATTTAATTTTACTTTGCTGTTCCCTCACATATGGACTGGAGGTTATTAAGGTACCAGGTCAGAAGGCTTTGTGAATCCATCGCTGTTACATATGCCAGCCTCTTTACAGGAAAAGGTTTGAGAAGTACTACATAGAAGTACATAAAGCACAAGCCGGTCCACAGCAATTACTGATGTTATGGGAAATCTAACTTTGGATTTCCTGACTATTGTACCTAAATTTGAAAACGGTGCACTACACGAAAAATACACTTTTTTGGTTTTCCACTTAACTGTCAATAACTTATCCACTGCTGACAAAGGAAGCAATAAAAGTTCAGTTGAACTGGTGCCGAACAATTTAACTAAAAGAGCATCCAAAACTCTACTCATCTGCACAAGCTCATCTGCACCTCTCGCCAACACCTTTGATCAGCAACTGATAGTTTCACAAATGCAAGTAAGGCCAATGTGTCCTAGGAAAAATAAAGCTTGCTAAAAATTTTTACAGTTTGATGGAATCACAAAGGTATTTTCCCCTATGGTACGTTAATAAAGAATAGTAAGACAGTAACTCCTCACTTAACGTTGTAGTTATGTACCTGAAAAATGCAACTTTAAATGAAACAATGTTAAACAAATCTAATTGTCCCATAAGATTTAATGTAAATGCAGGGGGTTAGGTTCCAAGGAAATTTTTTGGGGGCAGACAAAAGGCATTACACTGTATACTGTACAGTATTGTACTGTACTGTGGTGTGGTTGGGAAGTGCCCCTGGCTCACCCCACACAGGCACAGCCCGCTGCAGGCCAGGACGCTAGGAAGCACCTTTGCAGCAGCAGCGGCAGCTTCCCCAGAGAACAGGCTCGGATTTTGCCAGGAATGCTCCAGGCCCGCCTCTCCCCGTCCCTGCTCCACTCCAGGCCCATCTCTTCCCACCCCCACTCCACCTCCTCTCCGGAGCACGCCACATCCCTCCTCTCGCCCCCCCGCCCCAGCAAAGTCCTAAGCGCTGCCAAACAGCTGTTTGGCGGTGGGGGAAGTGCTGGGAGGGAGGGGGAGGACGCGGAGAAGCAGAACTTGTGCAATGCTCCCTTGTAAAGTCACTGCTCTTCCACAGAATCTTACAAGCAGGTAGCCAAACGACATTATAAGGGAGCATTGCACAACTTTAAAGGACCATGTTCCCTAATTGAGCAGGGACGTAACATTGAAACAACGTTAAGTGGGACAACGTTAAATGAGGAGTTATTGTATAGCACTTTTCATTTAGTCACTCTCAAAGCACTGCATAAAGGAGAGCAGTATCATTATCTGCATGTTACACATGGGGAAACTGAGGCACAGAGCAGGGACGTAACTTCCCAAGGTCACCCAGCAGGACAGTGGCAGAGCCAGGAACTGAACCCAAGACTCCGGAATCACAGTCCCGTGCCCAGGCCACTCGGCCTCTCTGGCTCCTTATGGATGCTCCCAATGGCCAAGAAATATACAAAAATTAAAACACTTACTGTTTCAAAAAATATTTCCATCATACGAGTTCTCTTCTCTTCAACACTCAGTCCCTTTTTCTTGGACTACAACAGAACATGTATTCAGTACTTTAATACTATCTTTAGAATTAACATTTCATTCAGAAGTCACATCTAGTTACCTCTAGAAGAAGCATTTCCTTGACATCTCCCTTAATACTCTACTATACCACAATACTTCCTAAAAAAAGGACTTCTTCACAAAGAAAAACCATGCCAGCCTAATCCATTCAAAATATATCAATTGTTTCAAAGATATTAAGTTTGGGACTGATTTGTTGTATAATATAGTTCATCCCCTACCTCACTTCACTGCAAGGTAGTTTTCAATGCGTTTTACTACATCCCTATAGTTCCTTGTCTGTATTGCCTTATTAACTCTAGAAATGGCAATTCCAGTCTCTCTCGGTAGTTGGTATCAATGCCCAATTGTCCTTAAAGTAGTAGAAATAGCTATTTCTACTATTTAGTCTATAGTGCAAGACTTATGCTTTTTGTCTGACTCATTTACTTCTGTGAATATTGTTCTTTCCTTCTTGTGACATAGCCAATGTGAAATCTAGGCCATTTTAAAATACAAGTTGGAGTAGTTTTCAGATACTGTATCTGCCTTCAAATCACCTTTCCAATGTTGTGGTTTAACAATCATATTATCTTTATTAAAAACATAAGAACGGCCATACTGGGTCAGACCAAAGGTCCATCTAGCCCAGTATCCTGTCTTCCGACTGTGGCTAATGCCAGTGCCCCAGAGAGCATGAACAGAACAAGTAATCATTAAGGGATCAATCCCGTCGCCCATTCCCAGCTTCTGGCAAATAGAGGCTAATAGCCATTGATGGACCTATCCTCCATGAATTTATCTAGTTCTTGTTCTTTGAATCCTGCTATAGTCTTGGCCTTCACAACATCCTCTGGCAAGGAGTTCCACAGGTTGACTGTGCGTTGTGTAAAAAAAATACTTCCTTCTGTTTGTTTTAAATCTATAAATTTCATTTGGTGACCCCTAGTTCTTGTGTTATGAGAAGGAGCAAATAACACTTCCTTATTTATTTTCTCCACACTAGTCATGATTTCATAGACTTCTATCATATAGCCCCTTAGTTGTCTCTTTTCCAAGCTGAAAAGTCCTAGTCTTATTAATCTCTCCTCATATGGAAGCCATTCCATACCCCTAATCATTTTTGTTGCCCTTTTCTGAACCTTTTCCAATATATCTTTTTTGAGATATGGCGACCACATCCACACGCAATATTCAAGATGTGGGTGTACCATGGATTTATATAGAGGCAATGTGCTATTTTCTGTCTTATCATCTATCCCTTTCTTAATGATTCCCAACATTTTGTTCACTTTTTTGACTGCCGCTGCACATTGAGTGGATGTTTTCAGAGAACTATCCACAAGGATTCCAAGATCTCTTTCTTGAGTGGTAATTTAGACCCCATCATTTTATATATATAGTTGGGGTTATGTTTTCCAACGTGCATTACTTTGCATTTATCAACATTGAATTTCATCTGTCATTTTGTTGTCTGGTCACCCAGTTTTGTGAGCTCCCTTTAACTATCTTGAGTAGTTTTATATCATCTGCAAATTTTGCCCCCTCATTGTTTACCCCTTTTTCCAGATTATTTATGAATCTATTGAATAGTACTTTTCCCAGTACCGACCACTGGGGTACACCACTATTTACCTTTCTGCGTTCTGAAAACTGACCATTTATTCCTACCCTTTGTTTCCTATCTCTTAACCAGTTACTGATCCATGAGATGACCCTCCCTCTTATCCCAGGACAGCTTACTTTGCTTAGGAGCCTTTAGTGAAGGACATCATCAAAGGCTTTCTGAAATTCTAAGTACACTATATACAATGGATCATCCTTATCCACATGTTTGTTAACCCCCTCAAAGAATTCTAGTAGATTGGTGAGGCATAATTTCCCTTTACAAAAACCACATTGGCTCTTTCCCAACAAATTATGTTTATCTGTGTGTCTCACAACTCTGTTCTTTCCGATAGTTTCAACCAATTTGTCCAGTACTGAAGTTAGCCTTACCAGCCTGCAATTGCCGGGATCACCTCTGGAGCCCTTTTTAAAAATTGGCATCACATTAGTTATCCTCCAGTCATCTGGTACAGAAGCTGATTTAAATGATAGGTTACATATCACAGTTAGAAGTTCTGCAATTTCACATTTGAGTTCCTTCAGAACTCTTGGGTGAATACCATCTGGTCCTGGTGACTTATTTCTGTTTAATTTATCAATTAGTTCCAAAACCTTCTCTAATGACACCTCAATCAGGACACTTCCTCAGATTTGTCAGCGAGAAAGACTGTCTCAGGTTTGGGAATCTCCCTCATATCCTCAGCCATGAAGACTGATGCAAATAATTCATTTAGTTTCTCGGCAATGGCCTTATCACCCTTGAGTGCTCCTTTAGCATTTCAATCATCCAGTGGCCCCCTTGGTTGTTTAGCAGGATTACTGCTTCTGATGTACTTAAAAAAAAAATTGCTATTACTTTTTGAGTCTTTGACTACCTGTTCTTCAAATTCTTTTTTGACCTTCCTAATTATATTTTTACACTTCATTTGCTATAGTTTATTCTCCTTTCTATTTTCCTCACTAGGATTTAACTTCCACTTTTTAAAGGATGTCTTTTTGTCTCTCACTGCTTCTTTTACTTTGTTGTTTAGCCATGGTGGCACTTTTTTGGTTCTCTGTTTTTTAATTTGGGGTGTACATTTAAATTGAGCCTCTATTATGGTGTCTTTAAAAAGTTTCCATGCAGCTTACAGGGATTTGACTTTTGGCACTGTACCTTTTAATTTCTGTTTAACTACTTTCCTCATTTTTGTGTAGTCCCCTTTCTGAAATCAAATGCTACCATGGTGGGCTGCTGTGGCGTTTTCCCCACCATAGGGATGTTCAATTTAATTATATTATAGTCACCATTACCAAGAGGTTCAGCTATATTCACCTCTTGGAATAGATCCTGTGCTCCATTTTTCAAATATTTTTCTTTTCATCATGTTGTGTCAAACAATTAGCAGGGGAAACTGATTGAATATATAGGGACACACTGGAACTGATTATATACAAAGTGCTGTATAATACAGAAAAGTAAAACTGAAAAGTATTTTCTTCTCCAATCTCTTTCCATTATATTAATTACTAGGATATAAAATATTTCTAAACAGAAATGTGACCCCTTTAAAGCCCATAAGAAGAAAGTGGTAGCTCATCACTTGCATCAGATTATGTACTGGAAAAATATTCTGCATAATCTTCATAAACACTCATCAGTGGGAAAGTAAATTTGGTGAGTTCCTAGAAAAAAGGTAGGTAGCATTCAGGGGCACCTAGGACTTTGGAAGGGGAGGATCACACCTTGCCTCAGCTACCCATATCATATCAAAGCTTCAGTACAGTGAAAGTGATGGAATTCTTGTCAGTTTCATGGCTTTTTCACTTTGAAACAGGTTATATGCAAGAGCAACAAATGTTTGAATTTATCATCTGTAGGGACAGATTGATTTGGATTTTTTTTTTAATTATATTGTTCAAAATCTTAATTTTAGAAGCTAGTTTATTCAGCAGTCACTTATACATCAAGCTAAAACAATATAATTCATTGTAATAAAAGTTTATTTGACTAAAGACTTTGTTAAATTTTGTATTTTTTTTACATAAACTCCTCCCATCTGATTTATTCATCTCTGCCACATACCTATATTGGTGACATCACAACTAGTTATTATGAAAGAAGCTGGAATTGCCATACATAAGGAATTGCCATACTGACTAATCAGTCCATTTACTCCAGTATCCGGTCTTTGGCAGGGCAGAATACCAAATACAGATACAAAAAAAACCAGTAATGGACAATCATAAGATAATCGGCCCATTGTGGATGTTTCTTCCTAACCTCTGGAAAGTGGTGGCTATTTCATTCCCTACATAATATAACCGGGGTGGGGATCCCTATAAATGTGGAGCCCCCTCTTTCCCCCCCCCATCTTGTTAAGCTATTGGCCTCAATGAGATCTTGTGTTAGTGAGTTCCACAAGTTAATTACACCCCATGAAATCCCATTAAAAGTCCGCATTTTCTCCTCCAATACAAAGCCTGGTGTTTAAAATTGGATAAATACACTAAACTTGTAACGACTTGGGTCTTGACTTTTTTTTTTTAAGCCAACATAAGACGACTAAAGAAGCTGGTCTGGAGCCCCCAGGAGTGAGTGTGGGGGCTGCATGCTCCGCCCGCGGCCCGGTACACACCTGTGGCGCTACAGGTCTGACTCCGGGCACCTGCCGCGGGGCCGCGCCGGGTGCACAGGGCTGAGGGGCCCAGCAGGATCCGGGGGAGGCCGTTTCTAGCAAAGCTCAGCACAGACAAGGCGGCTACGGGCACACCCCGTCTGTCCATTGCACCGGGCGGTCCAGGCGGCCACGGGCCCCCAATCATCCCCTCCGCGCACCTAGGCCATAAACCGAGCAGCGCCTCGGACAGACTCAGTCCCCGCCCACCCTCGGTAGCGGCTGATTCTGGGGAGGGCCCCGGAGCTCGGTTCCCGCAGGGACGCCCGGGCAGCCGCCCGCTGAGGGTCCGCGGCTCCCGGGCGGGAAGAGCCGGACCGGACGCCGCTTACCATATCACCTCCTTCCCGCTGGAGCGGGGAGTCCGGCCCGCGGTGGCAGCGGCGGCGCTGAGGGCCCAGCCAGGCGCCGAAATTTGATTTCCGCGCCGCCGCCGGGAGGCAAAGGGCAGCGGGAAGCGACGGTGGGGGTGGCTCCGCTTCCGCGGCTCACAGCGCCGCCTGCCGCCTCCAGAGAGGGACCGAGCGCTGGCGGGACCCCCTTCCCTTCGCTCCCTCTGGGTCTTCCTGCCTTGTTTAACCTCCCTCCCTCCGCCCTGCTTCTAGGTGTAGCCCTACTATCAGTTTTTTACATACCCCAATTCAAAACGTACATTACGTGAAAATTGACGAAATTAATTTCCCTGACTCTTCTCGGCCTGCTTGGTCTCCCTCTAGGTCTCTAAAAATTACACAAACCTCCCTCAGGGTGCCTCTGATTTTCATAGCCAAGCAAACAAAAGTGCCTACAATAAAACTTCTTCTTAAAGCTAATGTTGAAATTATCTAATACACAGGTTAAGGAAAGAGTGCCTATACATCTGGGTATAATACTTAAATGATCCAAAAGTACGAAGTTTGGTTTTAAAGTCATAAAATACATATTGTACATAATCTGCAATATCCCAAATTAAGGTTAATAATTTAACAATACACTTAAAATATTACCATCCAAATATTCAGATATGTCACTAATAAAAATTTATAATCAGAGTAGTAGTTTGTGGAAAGCAAATATAACAACAGTGATAGATTGTCCCTCAGTAATAGAGAATTTAGGGTAGGTTGTCCCTCAGTAAATACATGATCATTCTGTCCAGGAGCAGCCAAATTACCCCCTCTGTTTGTATCAATTTATACTTCATCCTTTGTATAACATAGCTTTTTATTGATTGATACATTGATCTGATACAACTCAAGCTAATAAGCAAAATTCAAATTTAAGACAATAATAAACTAGATGTTCTAGCTGACCCACCCACAGAGAAATGTTCTAAGGATTTTGGAGTTTGATTCCCTGTATATCAAAGAACAGCTGATTCCAGGATTCTGGATTAATTTTTAAATATTTCTCAAAAGCATATGCCTTTTTAAATTTTCTTTTAGAAGAGTTGCTGTATTTGAACAGAATATAGAAATATCATTTCTATTTTTAAATAGCAATGTATCAGTTTCTAAATAAAGAGATGAGTAAGGGGTGAGATGACAGAGGTCTATGAAAATCATGACTGGTATGGAGAAAGTAAATAAGGAAGTGTTATTTACTCCTTCTCATAACACAAGAAGTAGAGGCCACCAAATGAAATTAATAGGCAGCAGGCTTAAAACAAACAAAAGGAAGTATTTTTTCACACAATGCACAGTCAACCTGTGGAACTCCTTGCCAGAGGATGTAGTGAAGGGTAAGACTATACCAGGGTTCAAAGAACAAGAACTAGATAAGTTTAGAGGGGTAGTGTCCTTAGCCTCTGTTTGCCAGAACCTGGGAATGGGTGATGGGATGGATCACTTAATGATTACCTGTTCTGTTCATTCACTCTGGGGCACCTGGCATTGACCACTGTCAGAAGACAGACTACTGGGATAGATAGGCCATTCTGGTGTTCTTATGTAAATTTTAAATCCACCCAGCTAAAAATCAAATCTGAAATACACCCCTAATCCTTGTCTGGTGTAATAGTGGTTTTCAATTTTATTTTTCTTGTCCCCACAATGAGACCTGTTAACCTCCTTCTACCCTACTATAAAGATCCAGTAACTTTCTGTCTCTGTGCCTTGCCAACCCCCAGAAATTGAGCCATCCCCCAGAAATTGTTTTTCCTTCATACCTCCTTCCACAGTTTCTTCCCCCCGTCACAGTGGCCTACTATCCCCACTGAGCCTTATTCCTGCTCACTTCATACCCATAATTAAGTGTAGCTTTCATCCTGTGTTTACCACTCTAAAGCCAAAGGGGAAAACACAGTAGCTGAAGCAGGAATGAGGAGCTGCGGCTTTATAGAGGTGCTTGAAGTGCTAAGCCTCAAGTATGGGTAGCACAGTAGGTGACTAAACTAGGGAAGGCATTGGCAATTGTGGAAGAGGGAGGGCATTGGAAGTAAGTTGTGTCAAAGGAGCACCCACTTTTTAAAGCTGTGCTTAGGACCACATCCATAAATCATGCAGTTGAGGTCTTTATTTAACCACACAGTAGAAAGTGGCTGACCAATATTGCCTGATTACATGTAGTGGTTCTGGCCTGCAGGGAATCCAGAACGTGAGCCTTTCAGATATCCAGAGTAGCACCCCTATTCTAGCAACAACAAGAAAAAGCCATGGGAGCTTTAAACTACTGTACCAAACTTTGGTTTTATGTCATCTAACATAGTGGTTCTCAAGCTTTCCAGTCTACTGTACCCCTTTGAGGAGTCTGATTTGCCTCATGTACCCCAAGTTTCACCTCATTTAAAAACTCAGGCTTCAGCTCTGTGTGGCCAGGCTTCCTGCCCTGGGTCCCACCGAGTCTAACCTGATGACCCCATTAAAATGAACTCACCCCACTTTGAAAACCACTGATAGAACATATAGAATCGTATAAGCAAGTCATTGTCTGTATAAAATTTTAGTTAGTCCTGACTTCACTATTGCTTTTTATGCAGCCTGTTGTAAAATAGGCAAATATCTAAATGAGTTGATATACTCTCTGGAAGACCTCGGTGTACTCCCAGAAATACACATACCCCTGGTTGAGAACCACTGATCTAACAGAATAAACATCTAGCATCACACTGCCTGTTAACCCTATTCTGGTCTATTAGTTCAATATTGGCTCACAAAAAGCACCTGCATGTGTCACAACCCAATCCACTAATACTCTTAGACATGATACAAGATCACATTCTTGGTGGCATGGCTGCAGGGTTAGAAACTTTTTCTGGCTACTTTCTTTGGAGTAAACCTACTTAATCCCCAACCAAGTTTGCTGGCCCTGAGCCCTGGTAGCCATGGGCCCTTTTATGGACAAATCATTAGATCAGTTTCATCTTGTAATGAAAAATTCAATTAACACATCCCAATTTGTCAATGCCAGATTAAAATTAAATTAGAAGAGCACTGAGTAGGGAGTAGTGGACCCAAGCAGAATGAAAATGCACAATAGAACTTCTGACATGGACAAGTGATTACCATTTCTCACTACTGGTTGAGTTAGCGTAACTGCTCCTTTTACACACCAGGTAATAGCCTGGCTTTGGAGCTGACAGGGCCATTTAAATTTTTGAAGCTGTAAGTATGTGGTTAGCTGATAAGCTTGCTATTAAGTGTACAATTATTATCATTATACTATTATCAGACAAGTTAAATGATGCACAGTAACATTATTATAGGGGGAGCTGATTGGCAGCCTTCACTAAGCACTGGAATGGGTTACCTAGGGAGATGGTGGAATCTCCTTCCTTAGAGGTTTTTAAGGTCAGGCTTGACAAAGCCCTGGCTGGAATGATTTAGTTGGGAATTGGTCCTGCTTTGAGCAGGGGGTTGGATTAGATGACGTCCTGAGGTCCCTTCCAACCCTGATATTCTATGAAACACACAGTTAACAATTTCCATTATAAGACTTGAGTTGCCTAGAACTTTCCCAAATTTTAACTGATTGGGCTGGAATTTTCCATGTCCAAAGTTGAATTTTTTTGTTTGTTTTGTTTTAAGTTTTGGCAAAAATGGTTCAGCTGTTTCCTAGAACAAGATTAGAGAAAAATGTTGTTTTGTACACTTTAAATTCTTACAGCTATTTTGTGAAGATACTCCAGTGCCTTCATGCTTTGGAGCAAGATCTTAATTTGGAGGGGGTGGGGTGTCAGCCTGGTATTTGTCCCTGTCAAAATCCACCATAATTTGGCCAAGTTCTGAACCTCATAAAAAAAAAAATCTACATTCACGTACGCTCAGTGGAGATTTGTTAGACTCTTCAGACAATCTGCCATAATCTATCAATCTTTAGTATGCTCCAGTCTCCGACTGAGCAGCCCTTTCTTTGTAATTACTCTTCCCACTGCTGAGAGCTGCTATTGTGTCAGGCACAGGAACTGAGAGCAGGAAGACTGTCTTTCCTATGCTCTCAGCCTCTTCCTGCAGGTGCCCAGGCAGCATAGAGGAGGAGAACAGCTTGACTTGAATGCAGAGGATGTGTAAAGTCAGGCTTTGGGGCAGGGAGAGATTGCACAGGCGCATACTAGGGACCAGAAGCAGAAAAGGATAGGGGGTGGGGAAAGAAGGATATGTAACTACTAGAGTACACTTCCCTCCAGAACCAGAAATTCTTTCTCTGCTGTCAGAGGATAGCTGTGAAACCCACGGGCAAAGTAGGTCTTATATTTCTCAAGATAGGGTAAGATGTGGTGGTTGGTGCACACGTTACCCTATTTACTCCATTGGCTCAAGTGA